>NW_026871510.1:0-115935 GCF_028564815.1 Eubalaena glacialis
ACGGTGTGTCCTGAAACAAGTAATAGACACAGCTTAGAGAGCATAGGGCACTTCAAGTCATGGGCGTATAAATTGGGAAAACTAAATTCAACAAGACACAGGCACCCCAAACTTTACGGCTGCTCTGTTTCCAAGAACCTCCACTTCGGTACACCTTCAATATCCCAGGAAAGAGAAAAATGGATAAAGAAATGGTGGTACTTGGCACAATGGAATATCACTCAGCCATGAAATCAACGTCATAAGGCTAGTTAGCAGCATGATGAGTGGATTTAGCAACGATGATTCTAAGTGAAATAAGTCACACAGAAAAAAACACGTATCCTAAGATATCGCTTATAGAGGGAATGTCAATATCGCTACACTTGAACTGAATTACAAAACAGAACAGAGTCACACCTTTAGAAGACACACTATGGCTGCTTAACGGGAAAGGTGAGGTGGGGTGATGCATAAAACAAGGGTTTGAAATTAGCTCAGACACCGCTCCATAAGCCAAATATGTAATAGACAAGGCCTACTCCCTGCTCAGTGAACTGGACTCAACACCCCGTAGTCCCCGCAGAAGAATATATCTGAGTAGTAAGAATCTGAGAACCTATGTATTGATATCTCTCTGCAAGTGAATCAAGAGGGTGTAAAGCGGCATAAACACAGCAGGGAAAAGCAGCCAAGCCCCATTCTAAACATAAATTACTTTAAAAATCCCACAAAACAAAGACAGTGAAAGAGAGAGAAATTCTTACAAAATCCGTTCAGGGTCTCTGATGCAACCTGGATTGACCATATCTAGACGCACAGCTGGATGAGACATAAGGCTGGACACTCTTGGGGCTGAGAGGATTGGTGAGGTTGGGTGAGCAAACGCAGATACTTTAAAGTAATACCGCGGTGTACCCACCCCATGGGTCTCAAATCTCCAGGTACAAGGGCATCTTCCTACATCAAAACATGCATGGGAAACCCAGAAGATGGTATGCCGTGAGATCGGGAAAGGTTTCTAAAACGCACCTCATTTCTCCTCTCCTTGTGCTCGGGTTCGCCATTCCAGCCGCTTTTCTAACCATCTCCCTACTTGGAGAATCAGCACCTTTAACCTCCTGTTTCGTACAGGTTGCAATTTATCCTGAGGATGAACGGGAAGACGGGGAACCAACGAGAGACTAGCCCTAGGTGTTGGCACAGGCACAGGTCACTCCATTTTCCCATCAGGAAGAAGAATGAACCACAGGCTCAGCCTGCCCCCCAGAACCAAAATAGGGCCTGAAGCAATCCTGAGCTTTTGCGGCCAGCTCCCAAAAAAGCGAGTAGACAAATGGAGCTCAGGGGCACTGCAATTCACAAACGTGCAGAGTTATAAATGATAACTCTCGTCCACAAATATATTGAGGGAAGGCAACGAAGAGGATTTGAAAGCAAGGCAGATTTGCAGGAAACAGATTTCAGGAGGTAGATTCGACTCGCCTTTAAAGCACATGAAAAGCGGCAAAACGTTGACAATGATGCCCTTGGCCAAAAAGGGCGTATGCGTTTTTTCCTGAATATATTCCGGAAAAAACGCATACGCCCTTTTTGGCCAACCAAGCAAGCCGGAAGGGAAATCAGCGCTACAAAGAAGTCTCGCGTGCCCTCGGTCCAAAGGGACATGCAGAAAAAGGTGTAAAAACCAGAAAAGCAGGACAGGCCATGGAGACATGGGAGCCTTACTACGCTGATGGGCGGGATGTAAATTGCCAACAGCCACTCTGGAGAAATGTACGGTGTGTCCTGAAACAAGTAATAGACACAGCTTAGAGAGCATAGGGCACTTCAAGTCATGGGCGTATAAATTGGGAAAACTAAATTCAACAAGACACAGGCACCCCAAACTTTACGGCTGCTCTGTTTCCAAGAACCTCCACTTCGGTACACCTTCAATATCCCAGGAAAGAGAAAAATGGATAAAGAAATGGTGGTACTTGGCACAATGGAATATCACTCAGCCATGAAATCAACGTCATAAGGCTAGTTAGCAGCATGATGAGTGGATTTAGCAACAATGATTCTAAGTGAAATAAGTCACACAGAAAAAAACACGTATCCTAAGATATCGCTTATAGAGGGAATGTCAATATCGCTACACTTGAACTGAATTACAAAACAGAACAGAGTCACACCTTTAGAAGACACACTATGGCTGCTTAACGGGAAAGGTGAGGTGGGGTGATGCATAAAACAAGGGTTTGAAATTAGCTCAGACACCGCTCCATAAGCGAAATATGTAATAGACAAGGCCTACTCCCTGCTCAGTGAACTGGACTCAACACCCCGTAGTCACCGCACAAGAATATATCTGACTAGTAAGAACCTGAGAACCTATGTATTGATATCTCTCTGCAAGTGAATCAAGAGGGTGTAAAGCGGCATAAACACAGCAGGGAAAAGCTGCCAAGCCCCATTCTAAACATAAATTACTTTAAAAATCCCACAAAACAAAGACAGTGAAAGAGAGAGAAATTCTTACAAAATCCCTTCAGGGTCTCTGATGCAACCTGGATTGACCATATCTAGACGCACAGCTGGATGAGACATAAGGCTGGACACTCTTGGGGCTGAGAGGATTGGTGAGGTTGGGTGAGCAAACGCAGATACTTTAAAGTAATACCGCGGTGTACCCACCCCATGGGTCTCAAATCTCCAGGTACAAGGGCATCTTCCTACATCAAAACATGCATGGGAAACCCAGAAGATGGTATGCCGTGAGATCGGGAAAGGTTTCTAAAACGCACCTCATTTCTCCTCTCCTTGTGCTCGGGTTCGCCATTCCAGCCGCTTTTCTAACCATCTCCCTACTTGGAGAATCAGCACCTTTAACCTCCTGTTTCGTACAGGTTGCAATTTGTCCTGAGGATGAACGGGAAGACGGGGAACCAACGAGAGACTAGCCCTAGGTGTTGGGACAGGCACAGGTCACTCCATTTTCCCATCAGGAAGAAGAATGAACCACAGGCTCAGCCTGCCCCCCAGAACCAAAATAGGGCCTGAAGCAATCCTGAGCTTTTGCGGCCAGCTCCCAAAAAAGCGAGTAGACAAATGGAGCTCAGGGGCACTGCAATTCACAAACGTGCAGAGTTATAAATGATAACTCTCGTCCACAAATATATTGAGGGAAGGCAACGAAGAGGATTTGAAAGCAAGGCAGATTTGCAGGAAACAGATTTCAGGAGGTAGATTCGACTCGCCTTTAAAGCACATGAAAAGCGGCAAAAGGTTGACAATGATGCCCTTGGCCAAAAAGGGCGTATGCGTTTTTTCCTGAATATATTCAGGAAAAAACGCATACGCCCTTTTTGGCCAACCAAGCAAGCCGGAAGGGAAATCAGCGCTACAAAGAAGTCTCGCGTGCCCTCGGTCCAAAGGGACATGCAGAAAAAGGTGTAAAAACCAGAAAAGCAGGACAGGCCATGGAGACATGGGAGCCTTACTACGCTGATGGGCGGGATGTAAATTGCCAACAGCCACTCTGGAGAAATGTACGGTGTGTCCTGAAACAAGTAATAGACACAGCTTAGAGAGCATAGGGCACTTCAAGTCATGGGCGTATAAATTGGGAAAACTAAATTCAACAAGACACAGGCACCCCAAACTTTACGGCTGCTCTGTTTCCAAGAACCTCCACTTCGGTACACCTTCAATATCCCAGGAAAGAGAAAAATGGATAAAGAAATGGTGGTACTTGGCACAATGGAATATCACTCAGCCATGAAATCAACGTCATAAGGCTAGTTAGCAGCATGATGAGTGGATTTAGCAACGATGATTCTAAGTGAAATAAGTCACACAGAAAAAAACACGTATCCTAAGATATCGCTTATAGAGGGAATGTCAATATCGCTACACTTGAACTGAATTACAAAACAGAACAGAGTCACACCTTTAGAAGACACACTATGGCTGCTTAACGGGAAAGGTGAGGTGGGGTGATGCATAAAACAAGGGTTTGAAATTAGCTCAGACACCGCTCCATAAGCCAAATATGTAATAGACAAGGCCTACTCCCAGCCCAGTGAACTGGACTCAACACCCCGTAGTCCCCTCAGAAGAATATATCTGAGTAGTAAGAATCTGAGAACCTATGTATTGATATCTCTCTGCAAGTGAACCAAGAGGGTGTAAAGCGGCATAAACACAGCAGGGAAAAGCAGCCAAACCCCATTCTAAACATAAATTACTTTAAAAAACCAACAAAACAAAGACAGTGAAAGAGAGAGAAATTCTTACAAAATCCCTTCAGGGTCTCTGATGCAACCTGGATTGACCATATCTAGACGCACAGCTGGATGAGACATAAGGCTGGACACTCTTGGGGCTGAGAGGATTGGTGAGGTTGGGTGAGCAAACGCAGATACTTTAAAGTAATACCACGGTGTACCCACCCCATGGGTCTGAAATCTCCAGGTACAGGGGCATCTTCCTACATCAAAACATGCATGGGAAACCCAGAAGATGGTATGCCGTGAGATCGGGAAAGGTTTCTAAAACGCACCTCATTTCTCCTCTCCTTGTGCTCGGGTTCGCCATTCCAGCCGCTTGACTAACCATCTCCCTACTTGGAGAATCAGCACCTTTAACCTCCTGTTTCGTACAGGTTGCAATTTGTCCTGAGGATGAACGGGAAGACGGGGAACCAACGAGAGACTAGCCCTAGGTGTTGGGACAGGCACAGGTCACTCCATTTTCCCATCAGGAAGAAGAATGAACCACAGGCTCAGCCTGCCTCCCAGAACCAAAATAGGGCCTGAAGCAATCCTGAGCTTTTGCGGCCAGCTCCCAAAAAAGCGAGTAGACAAATGGAGCTCAGGGGCACTGCAATTCACAAACGTGCAGAGTTACAAATGATAACTCTCGTCCACAAATATATTGAGGGAAGGCAACGAAGAGGATTTGAAAGCAAGGCAGATTTGCAGGAAACAGATTTCAGGAGGTAGATTCGACTCTCCTTTAAAGCACATGAAAAGCGGCAAAACGTTGACAATGATGCCCTTGGCCAAAAAGGGCGTATGCGTTTTTTCCTGAATATATTCCGGAAAAAACGCATACGCCCTTTTTGGCCAACCAAGCAAGCCGGAAGGGAAATCAGCGCTACAAAGAAGTCTCGCGTGCCCTCGGTCCAAAGGGACATGCAGAAAAAGGTGTAAAAACCAGAAAAGCAGGACAGGCCATGGAGACATGGGAGCCTTACTACGCTGATGGGCGGGATGTAAATTGCCAACAGCCACTCTGGAGAAATGTACGGTGTGTCCTGAAACAAGTAATAGACACAGCTTAGAGAGCATAGGGCACTTCAAGTCATGGGCGTATAAATTGGGAAAACTAAATTCAATAAGACACAGGCACCCCAAACTTTACGGCTGCTCTGTTTCCAAGAACCTCCACTTCGGTACACCTTCAATATCCCAGGAAAGAGAAAAATGGATAAAGAAATGGTGGTACTTGGCACAATGGAGTATCACTCAGCCATGAAATCAACGTCATAAGGCTAGTTAGCAGCATGATGAGTGGATTTAGCAACAATGATTCTAAGTGAAATAAGTCACACAGAAAAAAACACGTATCCTAAGATATCGCTTATAGAGGGAATGTCAATATCGCTACACTTGAACTGAATTACAAAACAGAACAGAGTCACACCTTTAGAAGACACACTATGGCTGCTTAACGGGAAAGGTGAGGTGGGGTGATGCATAAAACAAGGGTTTGAAATTAGCTCGGACACCGCTCCATAAGCCAAATATGTAATAGACAAGGCCTACTCCCTGCTCAGTGAACTGGACTCAACACCCCGTAGTCACCGCACAAGAATATATCTGATTAGTAAGAATCTGAGAACCTATGTATTGATATCTCTCTGCAAGTGAATCAAGAGGGTGTAAAGCGGCATAAACACAGCAGGGAAAAGCAGCCAAGCCCCATTCTAAACATAAATTACTTTAAAAATCCCACAAAACAAAGACAGTGAAAGAGAGAGAAATTCTTACAAAATCCCTTCAGGGTCTCTGATGCAACCTGGATTGACCATATCTAGACGCACAGCTGGATGAGACATAAGGCTGGACACTCTTGGGGCTGAGAGGATTGGTGAGGTTCGGTGAGCAAACGCAGATACTTTAAAGTAATACCGCGGTGTACCCACCCCATGGGTCTCAAATCTCCAGGTACAAGGGCATCTTCCTACATCAAAACATGCATGGGAAACCCAGAAGATGGTATGCCGTGAGATCGGGAAAGGTTTCTAAAACGCACCTCATTTCTCCTCTCCTTGTGCTCGGGTTCGCCATTCCAGCCGCTTTTCTAACCATCTCCCTACTTGGAGAATCAGCACCTTTAACCTCCTGTTTCGTACAGGTTGCAATTTGTCCTGAGGATGAACGGGAAGACGGGGAACCAACGAGAGACTAGCCCTAGGTGTTGGGACAGGCACAGGTCACTCCATTTTCCCATCAGGAAGAAGAATGAACCACAGGCTCAGCCTGCCCCCCAGAACCAATATAGGGCCTGAAGCAATCCTGAGCTTTTGCGGCCAGCTCCCAAAAAAGCGAGTAGACAAATTGAGCTCAGGGGCACTGCAATTCACAAACGTGCAGAGTTATAAATGATAACTCTCGTCCACAAATATATTGAGGGAAGGCAACGAAGAGGATTTGAAAGCAAGGCAGATTTGCAGGAAACAGATTTCAGGAGGTAGATTCGACTCGCCTTTAAAGCACATGAAAAGCGGCAAAACGTTGACAATGATGCCCTTGGCCAAAAAGGGCGTATGCGTTTTTTCCTGAATATATTCAGGAAAAAACGCATACGCCCTTTTTGGCCAACCAAGCAAGCCGGAAGGGAAATCAGCGCTACAAAGAAGTCTCGCTTGCCCTCGGTCCAAAGGGACATGCAGAAAAAGGTGTAAAAACCAGAAAAGCAGGACAGGCCATGGAGACATGGGAGCCTTACTACGCTGATGGGCGGGATGTAAATTGCCAACAGCCACTCTGGAGAAATGTACGGTGTGTCCTGAAACAAGTAATAGACACAGCTTAGAGAGCATAGGGCACTTCAAGTCATGGGCGTATAAATTGGGAAAACTAAAAATCAACAAGACACAGGCACCCCAAACTTTACGGCTGCTCTGTTTCCAAGAACCTCCACTTCGGTACACCTTCAATATCCCAGGAAAGAGAAAAATGGATAAAGAAATGGTGGTACTTGGCACAATGGAGTATCACTCAGCTATGAAATCAATGTCATAATGCTACTTAGCAGCATGATGAGTGAATTTAGGTACGATGATTCTAAGTGAAATAAGTCACACAGAAAAAGACACTTATCCTAAGATATCGCTTATAGAGTGAATGTCAAAATCGCTACACTTGAACTGAATTACAAAACAGAACAGAGTCACACCTTTAGAAGACACACTATGGCTGCTTAACGGGAAAGGTGAGGTGGGGTGATGCATAAAACAAGGGTTTGAAATTAGCTCGGACACCGCTCCATAAGCCAAATATGTAATAGACAATGCCTACTCCCTGCTCAGTGAACTGGACTCAACACCCCGTAGTCACCGCACAAGAATATATCAGACTAGTAGGAATCTGAAAACCTATGTATTGATATCTCTCTGCAAGTGAATCAAGAGGGTGTAAAGCGGCATAAACACAGCAGGGAAAAGCAGCCACGCCCCATTCTAAACATAAATTACTTAAAAAAACCCACAAAACAAAGACAGTGAAAGAGAGAGAAATTCTTACAAAATCCGTTCAGGGTCTCTGATGCAAACTGCATTGACCATATCTAGACCCACAGCTGGATGAGACATAAGGCTGGACACTCTTGGGGCTGAGAGGATTGGTGAGGTTGGGTGAGCAAATGCAGATACTTTAAAGTAACACCGCGGGGTACCCACCCCATGGGTCTCAAATCTCCAGGTACAAGGGCATCTTCCTACATCCAAACATGCATGGGAAACCCAGAAGATGGTATGCCGTGAGATCGGAAAAGGTTTCTAAAACGCACCTCATTTCTCCTCTCCTTGTGCTCGGGTTCGCCATTCCAGCCGCTTGACTAACCATCTCCCTACTTGGAGAATCAGCACCTTTAACCTCCTGTTTCGTACAGGTTGCAATTTGTCCTGAGGATGAACGGGAAGACGGGGAACCAACGAGAGACTAGCCCTAGGTGTTGGGACAGGCACAGGTCACTCCATTTTCCCATCAGGAAGAAGAATGAACCACAGGCTCAGCCTGCCCCCCAGAACCAAAATAGGGCCTGAAGCAATCCTGAGCTTTTGCGGCCAGCTCCCAAAAAAGCGAGTAGACAAATGGAGCTCAGGGGCACTGCAATTCACAAACGTGCAGAGTTATAAATGACAACTCTCGTCCACAAATATATTGAGGGAAGGCAACGAAGAGGATTTGAAAGCAAGGCGGATTTGCAGGAAACAGATTTCAGGAGGTAGATTCGACTCGCCTTTAAAGCACATGAAAAGCGGCAAAACGTTGACAATGATGCCCTTGGCCAAAAAGGGCGTATGCGTTTTTTCCTGAATATATTCAGGAAAAAACGCATACGCCCTTTTTGGCCAACCAATCAAGTCGGAAGGGAAATCAGTGCTACAAAGAAGTCTCGCGTGCCCTCGGTCCAAAGGGACATGCAGAAAAAGGTGTAAAAACCAGAAAAGCAGGACAGGCCATGGAGACATGGGAGCCTTACTACGCTGATGGGCGGGATGTAAATTGCCAACAGCCACTCTGGAGAAATGTACGGTGTGTCCTGAAACAAGTAATAGACACAGCTTAGAGAGCATAGGGCACTTCAAGTCATGGGCGTATAAATTGGGAAAACTAAAAATCAACAAGACACAGGCACCCCAAACTTTACGGCTGCTCTGTTTCCAAGAACCTCCACTTCGGTACACCTTCAATATCCCAGGAAAGAGAAAAATGGATAAAGAAATGGTGGTACTTGGCACAATGGAATATCACTCAGCCATGAAATCAACGTCATAAGGCTAGTTAGCAGCATGATGAGTGGATTTAGCAACAATGAATCTAAGTGAAATAAGTCACACAGAAAAAAACACGTATCCTAAGATATCGCTTATAGAGGGAATGTCAATATCGCTACACTTGAACTGAATTACAAAACAGAACAGAGTCACACCTTTAGAAGACACACTATGGCTGCTTAACGGGAAAGGTGAGGTGGGGTGATGCATAAAACAAGGGTTTGAAATTAGCTCGGACACCGCTTCATAAGCCAAATATGTAATAGACAAGGCCTACTCCCTGCTCAGTGAACTGGACTCAACACCCCGTAGTCACCGCACAAGAATATATCAGACTAGTAGGAATCTGAAAACCTATGTATTGATATCTCTCTGCAAGTGAACCAAGAGGGTGTAAAGCGGCATAAACACAGCAGGGAAAAGCAGCCACGCCCCATTCTAAACATAAATTACTTAAAAAAACCCACAAAACAAAGACAGTGAAAGAGAGAGAAATTCTTACAAAATCCGTTCAGGGTCTCTGATGCAACCTGCATTGACCATATCTAGACCCACAGCTGGATGAGACATAAGGCTGGACACTCTTGGGGCTGAGAGGATTGGTGAGGTTCGGTGAGCAAACACAGATAGTTTAAAGTAATACCGCGGGGTACCCACCTCATGGGTCTCAAATCTCCAGGTACAAGGGCATCTTCCTACATCAAAACATGCATGGAAAACCCAGAAGATGGTATGCCGTGAGATCGGAAAAGGTTTCTAAAACGCACCTCATTTCTCCTCTCCTTGTGCTCGGGTTCGCCATTCCAGCCTCTTTTCTAACCATCTCCCTACTTGGAGAATCAGCACCTTTAACCTCCTGTTTCGTACAGGTTGCAATTTGTCCTGAGGATGAACGGGAAGACGGGGAACCAACGAGAGACTAGCCCTAGGTGTTGGGACAGGCACAGGTCACTCCATTTTCCCATCAGGAAGAAGAATGAACCACAGGCTCAGCCTGCCCCCCAGAACCAATATAGGGCCTGAAGCAATCCTGAGCTTTTGCGGCCAGCTCCCAAAAAAGCGAGTAGACAAATGGAGCTCAGGGGCACTGCAATTCACAAACGTGCAGAGTTATAAATGATAACTCTCGTCCACAAATATATTGAGGGAAGGCAACGAAGAGGATTTGAAAGCAAGGCAGATTTGCAGGAAACAGATTTCAGGAGGTAGATTCGACTCGCCTTTAAAGCACATGAAAAGCGGCAAAACGTTGACAATGATGCCCTTGGCCAAAAAGGGCGTATGCGTTTTTTCCTGAATATATTCAGGAAAAAACGCATACGCCCTTTTTGGCCAACCAAGCAAGCCGGAAGGGAAATCAGCGCTACAAAGAAGTCTCGCTTGCCCTCGGTCCAAAGGGACATGCAGAAAAAGGTGTAAAAACCAGAAAAGCAGGACAGGCCATGGAGACATGGGAGCCTTACTACGCTGATGGGCGGGATGTAAATTGCCAACAGCCACTCTGGAGAAATGTACGGTGTGTCCTGAAACAAGTAATAGACACAGCTTAGAGAGCATAGGGCACTTCAAGTCATGGGCGTATAAATTGGGAAAACTAAAAATCAACAAGACACAGGCACCCCAAACTTTACGGCTGCTCTGTTTCCAAGAACCTCCACTTCGGTACACCTTCAATATCCCAGGAAAGAGAAAAATGGATAAAGAAATGGTGGTACTTGGCACAATGGAGTATCACTCAGCTATGAAATCAATGTCATAATGCTACTTAGCAGCATGATGAGTGAATTTAGGTACGATGATTCTAAGTGAAATAAGTCACACAGAAAAAGACACTTATCCTAAGATATCGCTTATAGAGTGAATGTCAAAATCGCTACACTTGAACTGAATTACAAAACAGAACAGAGTCACACCTTTAGAAGACACACTATGGCTGCTTAACGGGAAAGGTGAGGTGGGGTGATGCATAAAACAAGGGTTTGAAATTAGCTCGGACACCGCTCCATAAGCCAAATATGTAATAGACAATGCCTACTCCCTGCTCAGTGAACTGGACTCAACACCCCGTAGTCACCGCACAAGAATATATCAGACTAGTAGGAATCTGAAAACCTATGTATTGATATCTCTCTGCAAGTGAATCAAGAGGGTGTAAAGCGGCATAAACACAGCAGGGAAAAGCAGCCACGCCCCATTCTAAACATAAATTACTTAAAAAAACCCACAAAACAAAGACAGTGAAAGAGAGAGAAATTCTTACAAAATCCGTTCAGGGTCTCTGATGCAACCTGGATTGACCATATCTAGACCCACAGCTGGATGAGACATAAGGCTGGACACTCTTGGGGCTGAGAGGATTGGTGAGGTTGGGTGAGCAAATGCAGATACTTTAAAGTAACACCGCGGGGTACCCACCCCATGGGTCTCAAATCTCCAGGTACAAGGGCATCTTCCTACATCCAAACATGCATGGGAAACCCAGAAGATGGTATGCCGTGAGATCGGAAAAGGTTTCTAAAACGCACCTCATTTCTCCTCTCCTTGTGCTCGGGTTCGCCATTCCAGCCGCTTGACTAACCATCTCCCTACTTGGAGAATCAGCACCTTTAACCTCCTGTTTCGTACAGGTTGCAATTTGTCCTGAGGATGAACGGGAAGACGGGGAACCAACGAGAGACTAGCCCTAGGTGTTGGGACAGGCACAGGTCACTCCATTTTCCCATCAGGAAGAAGAATGAACCACAGGCTCAGCCTGCCCCCCAGAACCAAAATAGGGCCTGAAGCAATCCTGAGCTTTTGCGGCCAGCTCCCAAAAAAGCGAGTAGACAAATGGAGCTCAGGGGCACTGCAATTCACAAACGTGCAGAGTTATAAATGACAACTCTCGTCCACAAATATATTGAGGGAAGGCAACGAAGAGGATTTGAAAGCAAGGCGGATTTGCAGGAAACAGATTTCAGGAGGTAGATTCGACTCGCCTTTAAAGCACATGAAAAGCGGCAAAACGTTGACAATGATGCCCTTGGCCAAAAAGGGCGTATGCGTTTTTTCCTGAATATATTCAGGAAAAAACGCATACGCCCTTTTTGGCCAACCAATCAAGCCGGAAGGGAAATCAGTGCTACAAAGAAGTCTCGCGTGCCCTCGGTCCAAAGGGACATGCAGAAAAAGGTGTAAAAACCAGAAAAGCAGGACAGGCCATGGAGACATGGGAGCCTTACTACGCTGATGGGCGGGATGTAAATTGCCAACAGCCACTCTGGAGAAATGTACGGTGTGTCCTGAAACAAGTAATAGACACAGCTTAGAGAGCATAGGGCACTTCAAGTCATGGGCGTATAAATTGGGAAAACTAAAAATCAACAAGACACAGGCACCCCAAACTTTACGGCTGCTCTGTTTCCAAGAACCTCCACTTCGGTACACCTTCAATATCCCAGGAAAGAGAAAAATGGATAAAGAAATGGTGGTACTTGGCACAATGGAATATCACTCAGCCATGAAATCAACGTCATAAGGCTAGTTAGCAGCATGATGAGTGGATTTAGCAACAATGAATCTAAGTGAAATAAGTCACACAGAAAAAAACACGTATCCTAAGATATCGCTTATAGAGGGAATGTCAATATCGCTACACTTGAACTGAATTACAAAACAGAACAGAGTCACACCTTTAGAAGACACACTATGGCTGCTTAACGGGAAAGGTGAGGTGGGGTGATGCATAAAACAAGGGTTTGAAATTAGCTCGGACACCGCTTCATAAGCCAAATATGTAATAGACAAGGCCTACTCCCTGCTCAGTGAACTGGACTCAACACCCCGTAGTCACCGCACAAGAATATATCAGACTAGTAGGAATCTGAAAACCTATGTATTGATATCTCTCTGCAAGTGAACCAAGAGGGTGTAAAGCGGCATAAACACAGCAGGGAAAAGCAGCCACGCCCCATTCTAAACATAAATTACTTAAAAAAACCCACAAAACAAAGACAGTGAAAGAGAGAGAAATTCTTACAAAGTCCGTTCAGGGTCTCTGATGCAACCTGCATTGACCATATCTAGACCCACAGCTGGATGAGACATAAGGCTGGACACTCTTGGGGCTGAGAGGATTGGTGAGGTTGGGTGAGCAAACGCAGATACTTTAAAGTAATACCGCGGTGTACCCACCCCATGGGTCTCAAATCTCCAGGTACAAGGGCATCTTCCTACATCAAAACATGCATGGGATACCCAGAAGATGGTATGCCGTGAGATCGGGAAAGGTTTCTAAAACGCACCTCATTTCTCCTCTCCTTGTGCTCGGGTTCGCCATTCCAGCCACTTGACTAACAATCTCCCTACTTGGAGAATCAGCACCTTTAACCTCCTGTTTCGTACAGGTTGCAATTTGTCCTGAGGATGAACGGGAAGACGGGGAACCAACGAGAGACTAGCCCTAGGTGTTGGCACAGGCACAGGTCACTCCATTTTCCCATCAGGAAGAAGAATGAACCACAGGCTCAGCCTGCCCCCCAGAACCAAAATAGGGCCTGAAGCAATCCTGAGCTTTTGCGGCCAGCTCCCAAAAAAGCGAGTATACAAATGGAGCTCAGGAGCACTGCAATTCACAAACGTGCAGAGTTATAAATGACAACTCTCGTCCACAAATATATTGAGGGAAGGCAACGAAGAGGATTTGAAAGCAAGGCAGATTTGCAGGAAACAGATTTCAGGAGGTAGATTCGACTCGCCTTTAAAGCACATGAAAAGCGGCAAAACGTTGACAATGATGCCCTTGGCCAAAAAGGGCGTATGCGTTTTTTCCTGAATATATTCAGGAAAAAACGCATACGCCCTTTTTGGCCAACCAAGCAAGCCGGAAGGGAAATCAGCGCTACAAAGAAGTCTCGCTTGCCCTCGGTCCAAAGGGACATGCAGAAAAAGGTGTAAAAACCAGAAAAGCAGGACAGGCCATGGAGACATGGGAGCCTTACTACACTGATGGGCGGGATGTAAATTGCCAACAGCCACTCTGGAGAAATGTACGGTGTGTCCTGAAACAAGTAATAGACACAGCTTAGAGAGCATAGGGCACTTCAAGTCATGGGCGTATAAATTGGGAAAACTAAAAATCAACAAGACACAGGCACCCCACATTTACGG
Organism: Eubalaena glacialis; assembly: GCF_028564815.1. Classification (NCBI taxonomy): domain Eukaryota; kingdom Metazoa; phylum Chordata; class Mammalia; order Artiodactyla; family Balaenidae; genus Eubalaena; species Eubalaena glacialis. The sequence goes on from NW_026871510.1 coordinate 14,180, forward strand.
CTGCTCTGTTTCCAAGAACCTCCACTTCGGTACACCTTCAATATCCCAGGAAAGAGAAAAATGGATAAAGAAATGGTGGTACTTGGCACAATGGAATATCACTCAGCCATGAAATCAATGTCATAAGGCTAGTTAGCAGCATGATGAGTGGATTTAGGTACGATGATTCTAAGGGAAATAAGTCACACAGAAAAAGACACTTATCCTAAGATATCGCTTATAGAGGGAATGTCAATATCGCTACACTTGAACTGAATTACAAAACAGAACAGAGTCACACCTTTAGAAGACACACTATGGCTGCTTAACGGGAAAGGTGAGGTGGGGTGATGCATAAAACAAGGGTTTGAAATTCGCTCGGACACCGCTCCATAAGCCAAATATGTAATAGACAAGGCCTACTCCCTGCTCAGTGAACTGGACTCAACACCCCATAGTCACCGCACAAGAATATATCAGACTAGTAGGAGTCTGAAAACCTATGTATTGATATCTCTCTGCAAGTGAATCAAGAGGGTGTAAAGCGGCATAAACACAGCAGGGAAAAGCAGCCACGCCCCATTCTAAACATAAATTACTTTAAAAATCCCACAAAACAAAGACAGTGAAAGAGAGAGAAATTCTTACAAAATCCCTTCAGGGTCTCTGAGGCAACCTGGATTGACCATATCTAGACGCACAGCTGGATGAGACATAAGGCTGGACACTCTTGGGGCTGAGAGGATTGGTGAGGTTGGGTGAGCAAACGCAGATACTTTAAAGTAATACCGCAGTGTACCCACCCCATGGGTCTCAAATCTCCAGGTACAAGGGCATCTTCCTACATCAAAACATGCATGGGAAACCCAGAAGATGGTATGCCGTGAGATCGGGAAAGGTTTCTAAAACGCACCTCTTTTCTCCTCTCCTTGTGCTCGGGTTCGCCATTCCAGCCGCTTTTCTAACCATCTCCCTACTTGGAGAATCAGCACCTTTACCCTCCTGTTTCGTACAGGTTGCAATTTGTCCTGAGAATGAACGGGAAGACGGGGAACCAACGAGAGACTAGCCCTAGGTGTTGGGACAGGCACAGGTCACTCCATTTTCCCATCAGGAAGAAGAATGAACCACAGGCTCAGCCTGCCCCCCAGAACCAAAATAGGGCCTGAAGCAATCCTGAGCTTTTGCGGCCAGCTCCCAAAAAAGCGAGTAGACAAATGGAGCTCAGGGGCACTGCAATTCACAAACGTGCAGAGTTATAAATGATAACTTTCGTCCACAAATATATTGAGGGAAGGCAACGAAGAGGATTTGAAAGCAAGGCAGATTTGCAGGAAACAGATTTCAGGAGGTAGATTCGACTCGCCTTTAAAGCACATGAATAGCGGCAAAACGTTGACAATGATGCCCTTGGCCAAAAAGGGCGTATGCGTTTTTTCCGGAATATATTCAGGAAAAAACGCATACGCCCTTTTTGGCCAACCAAGCAAGCCGGAAGGGAAATCAGCGCTGCAAAGAAGTCTCGCGTGCCCTCGGTACAAAGAGACATGCAGAAAAAGGTGTAAAAACCAGAAAAGCAGGACAGGCCATGGAGACATGGGAGCCTTACTACGCTGATGGGCGGGATGTAAATTGCCAACAGCCACTCTGGAGAAATGTACGGTGTGTCCTGAAACAAGTAATAGACACAGCTTAGAGAGCATAGGGCACTTCAAGTCATGGGCGTATAAATTGGGAAAACTAAAAATCAACAAGACACAGGCACCCCAAAATTTACGGCTGCTCTGTTTCCAAGAACCTCCACTTCGGTACACCTTCAATATCCCAGGAACGAGAAAAATGGATAAAGAAATGGTGGTACTTGGCACAATGGAATATCACTCAGCCATGAAATCAACGTCATAAGGCTAGTTAGCAGCATGATGAATGGATTTAGCAACGATGATTCTAAGTGAAATAAGTCACACAGAAAAAAACACGTATCCTAAGATATCGCTTATAGAGGGAATGTCAATATCGCTACACTTGAACTGAATTACAAAACAGAACAGAGTCACACCTTTAGAAGACACACTATGGCTGCTTAACGGGAAAGGTGAGGTGGGGTGATGCATAAAACAAGGGTTTGAAATTAGCTTGGACACCGCTCCATAAGCCAAATATGTAATAGACAAGGCCTACTCCCTGCTCAGTGAACTGGACTCAACACCCCGTAATCCACGCAGAAGAATATATCTCAGTAGTAAGAATCTGAGAGCCTATGTATTGATATCTCTCTGCAAGTGAACCAAGAGGGTGTAAAGAGGCATAAACACAGCAGGGAAAATCAGCCAAACCCCATTCTAAACATAAATTACTTTAAAAAACCAACAAAACAAAGACATTGAAAGAGAGAGAAATTCTTACAAAATCCCTTCAGGGTCTCTGATGCAACCTGGATTGACCATATCTAGACGCACAGCTGGATGAGACATAAGGCTGGACACTCTTGGGGCTGAGAGGATTGGTGAGGTTGGGTGAGCAAACGCAGATACTTTAAAGTAATACCGCGGTGTACCCACCCCATGGGTCTCAAATCTCCAGGTACAAGGGCATCTTCCTACATCAAAACATGCATGGGAAACCCAGAAGATGGTATGCCGTGAGATCGGGAAAGGTTTCTAAAACGCACCTCATTTCTCCTCTCCTTGTGCTCGGGTTCGCCATTCCAGCCGCTTGACTAACCATCTCCCTACTTGGAGAATCAGCACCTTTAACCTCCTGTTTCGTACAGGTTGCAATTTGTCCTGAGGATGAACGGGAAGACGGGGAACCAACGAGAGACTAGCCCTAGGTGTTGGCACAGGCACAGGTCACTCCATTTTCCCATCAGGAAGAAGAATGAACCACAGGCTCAGCCTGCCCCCCAGAACCAAAATAGGGCCTGAAGCAATCCTGAGCTTTTGCGGCCAGCTCCCAAAAAAGCGAGTAGACAAATGGAGCTCAGGGGCACTGCAATTCACAAACGTGCAGAGTTATAAATGATAACTCTCGTCCACAAATATATTGAGGGAAGGCAACGAAGAGGATTTGAAAGCAAGGCAGATTTGCAGGAAACAGATTTCAGGAGGTAGATTCGACTCGCCTTTAAAGCACATGAAAAGCGGCAAAACGTTGACAATGATGCCCTTGGCCAAAAAGGGCGTATGCGTTTTTTCCTGAATATATTCCGGAAAAAACGCATACGCCCTATTTGGCCAACCAAGCAAGCCGGAAGGGAAATCAGCGCTACAAAGAAGTCTCGCTTGCCCTCGGTCAAAAGGGCCATGCTGAAAAAAGTGTAAAAACCAGAAAAGCAGGACAGGCCATGGAGACATGGGAGCCTTACTACGCTGATGGGCGGGATGTAAATTGCCAACAGCCACTCTGGAGAAATGTACAGTGTGTCCTGAAACAAGTAATAGACACAGCTTAGAGAGCATAGGGCACTTCAAGTCATGGGCGTATAAATTGGGAAAACTAAAAATCAACAAGACACAGGCACCCCAAACTTTACGGCTGCTCTGTTTCCAAGAACCTCCACTTCGGTACACCTTAAATATCCCAGGAAAGAGAAAAATGGATAAAGAAATGGTGGTACTTGGCACAATGGAATATCACTCAGCCATGAAATCAATGTCATAAGGCTAGTTAGCAGCATGATGAGTGGATTTAGGTACGCTGATTCTAAGGGAAATAAGTCACACAGAAAAAGACACTTATCCTAAGATATCGCTTATAGAGGGAATGTCAATATCGCTACACTTGAACTGAATTACAAAACAGAACAGAGTCACACCTTTAGAAGACACACTATGGCTGCTTAACGGGAAAGTTGAGGTGGGGTGATGCATAAAACAAGGGTTTGAAATTAGCTCGGACACCGCTCCATAAGCCAAATATGTAATAGACAAGGCCTACTCCCTGCTCAGTGAACTGGACTCAACACCCCGTAGTCACCGTACAAGAATATATCAGACTAGTAGGAATCTGAATACCTATGTATTGATATCTCTCTGCAAGTGAATCAAGAGGGTGTAAAGCGGCATAAACACAGCAGGGAAAAGCAGCCACGCCCCATTCTAAACATAAATTACTTTAAAAATCCCACAAAACAAAGACAGTGAAAGAGAGAGAAATTCTTACAAAATCCCTTCAGGGTCTCTGATGCAACCTGGATTGACCATATCTAGACGCACAGCTGGATGAGACATAAGGCTGGACACTCTTGGGGCTGAGAGGATTGGTGAGGTTGGGTGAGCAAACGCAGATACTTTAAAGTAATACCGCAGTGTACCCACCCCATGGGTCTCAAATCTCCAGGTACAAGGGCATCTTCCTACATCAAAACATGCATGGGAAACCCAGAAGATGGTATGCCGTGAGATCGGGAAAGGTTTCTAAAACGCACCTCATTTCTCCTCTCCTTGTGCTCGGGTTCGCCATTCCAGCCGCTTTTCTAACCATCTCCCTACTTGGAGAATCAGCACCTTTAACCTCCTGTTTCGTACAGGTTGCAATTTGTCCTGAGGATGAACGGGAAGACGGGGAACCAACGAGAGACTAGCCCTAGGTGTTGGCACAGGCACAGGTCACTCCATTTTCCCATCAGGAAGAAGAATGAACCACAGGCTCAGCCTGCCCCCCAGAACCAAAATAGGGCCTGAAGCAATCCTGAGCTTTTGCGGCCAGCTCCCAAAAAAGCGAGTAGACAAATGGAGCTCAGGGGCACTGCAATTCACAAACGTGCAGAGTTATAAATGATAACTCTCGTCCAAAAATATATTGAGGGAAGGCAACGAAGAGGATTTGAAAGCAAGGCAGATTTGCAGGAAACAGATTTCAGGAGGTAGATTCGACTCGCCTTTAAAGCACATGAAAAGCGGCAAAACGTTGACAATGATGCCCTTGGCCAAAAAGGGCGTATGCGTTTTTTCCTGAATATATTCAGGAAAAAACGCATACGCCCTTTTTGGCCAACCAAGCAAGCCGGAAGGGAAATCAGCGCTACAAAGAAGTCTCGCGTGCCCTCGGTCCAAAGGGACATGCAGAAAAAGGTGTAAAAACCAGAAAAGCAGGACAGGCCATGGAGACATGGGAGCCTTACTACGCTGATGGGCGGGATGTAAATTGCCAACAGCCACTCTGGACAAATGTACGGTGTGTCCTGAAACAAGTAATAGACACAGCTTAGAGAGCATAAGGCACTTCAAGTCATGGGCGTATAAATTGGGAAAACTAAAAATCAACAAGACACAGGCACCCCAAACTTTACGGCTGCTCTGTTTCCAAGAACCTCCACTTCGGTACACCTTCAATATCCCAGGAAAGAGAAAAATGGATAAAGAAATGGTGGTACTTGGCACAATGGAATATCACTCAGCCATGAAATCAACGTCATAAGGCTAGTTAGCAGCATGATGAATGGATTTAGCAACGATGATTCTAAGTGAAATAAGTCACACAGAAAAAAACACTTATCCTAAGATATCGCTTATAGAGGGAATGTCAATATCGCTACACTTGAACAGAATTACAAAACAGAACAGAGTCACACCTTTAGAAGACACACTATGGCTGCTTAACGGGAAAGGTAAGGTGGGGTGATGCATAAAACAAGGGTTTGAAATTAGCTCGGACACCGCTCCATAAGCCAAATATGTAATAGACAAGGCCTACTCCCTGCTCAGTGAACTGGACTCAACACCCCGTAGTCCCCGCAGAAGAATATATCTGAGTAGTAAGAATCTGAGAACTTATGTATTGATATCTCTCTGCAAGTGAACCAAGAGGGTGTAAAGCGGCATAAACACAGCAGGGAAAAGCAGCCAAACCCCATTCTAAACATAAATTACTTTAAAAAACCAACAAAACAAAGACAGTGAAAGAGAGAGAAATTCTTACAAAATCCCTTCAGGGTCTCTGATGCAACCTGGATTGACCATATCTAGACGCACAGCTGGATGAGACATAAGGCTGGACACTCTTGGGGCTGAGAGGATTGGTGAGGTTGGGTGAGCAAACGCAGATACTTTAAAGTAATACCGCGGTGTACCCACCCCATGGGTCTCAAATCTCCAGGTACAAGGGCATCTTCCTACATCAAAACATGCATGGGAAACCCAGAAGATGGTATGCCGTGAGATCGGGAAAGGTTTCTAAAACGCACCTCATTTCTCCTCTCCTTGTGCTCGGGTTCGCCATTCCAGCCGCTTGACTAACCATCTCCCTACTTGGAGAATCAGCACCTTTAACCTCCTGTTTCGTACAGGTTGCAATTTGTCCTGAAGATGAACGGGAAGACGGGGAACGAACGAGAGACTAGCCCTAGGTGTTGGCACAGGCACAGGTCACTCCATTTTCCCATCACGAAGAAGAATGAACCACAGGCTCAGCCTGCCCCCCAGAACCAAAATAGGGCCTGAAGCAATCCTGAGCTTTTGCGGCCAGCTCCCAAAAAAGCGAGTAGACAAATGGAGCTCAGGGGCACTGCAATTCACAAACGTGCAGAGTTATAAATGATAACTGTCGTCCACAAATATATTGAGGGAAGGCAACGAAGAGGATTTGAAAGCAAGGCAGATTTGCAGGAAACAGATTTCAGGAGGTAGATTCGACTCGCCTTTAAAGCACATGAAAAGCGGCAAAACGTTGACAATGATGCCCTTGGCCAAAAAGGGCGTATGCGTTTTTTCTGAATATATTCAGAAAAAAACGCATACGCCCTTTTTGGCCAACCAAGCAAGCCGGAAGGGAAATCAGCGCTACAAAGAAGTCTCGCTTGCCCTTGGTCCAAAGGGACATGCAGAAAAAGGTGTAAAAACCAGAAAAGCAGGACAGGCCATGGAGACATGGGAGCCTTACTACGCTGATGGGCGGGATGTAAATTGCCAACAGCCACTCTGGAGAAATGTACGGTGTGTCCTGAAACAACTAATAGACACAGCTTAGAGAGCATAGGGCACTTCAAGTCATGGGCGTATAAATTGGGAAAACTAAAAATCAACAAGACACAGGCACCCCAAACTTTACGGCTGCTCTGTTTCCACGAACCTCCACTTCGGTACACCTTCAATATCCCAGGAAAGAGAAAAATGGATAAAGAAATGGTGGTACTTGGCACAATGGAATATCACTCAGCCATGAAATCAACGTCATAAGGCTAGTTAGCAGCACGATGAATGGATTTAGCAACGATGATTCTAAGTGAAATAAGTCACACAGAAAAAAACACTTATTCTAAGATATCACTTATAGAGGGAATGTCAATATCGCTACACTTGAACTGAATTACAAAACAGAACAGAGTCACACCTTTAGAAGACACACTATGGCTGCTTATCGGGAAAGGTGAGGTGGGGTGATGCATAAAACAAGGGTTTGAAATTAGCTTGGACACCGCTCCATAAGCCAAATATGTAATAGACAAGGCCTACTCCCTGCTCAGTGAACTGGACTCAACACCCCGTAGTCCACGCAGAAGAATATATCTCAGTAGTAAGAATCTGAGAACCTATGTATTGATATCTCTCTGCAAGTGAACCAAGAGGGTGTAAAGAGGCATAAACACAGCAGGGAAAATCAGCCAAACCCCATTCTAAACATAAATTACTTTAAAAAACCAACAAAACAAAGACAGTGAAAGAGAGAGAAATTCTTACAAAATCCCTTCAGGGTCTCTGATGCAACCTGGATTGACCATATCTAGACGCACAGCTGGATGAGACATAAGGCTGGACACTCTTGGGGCTGAGAGGATTGGTGAGGTTGGGTGAGCAAACGCAGATACTTTAAAGTAATACCGCGGTGTACCCACCCCATGGGTCTCAAATCTCCAGGTACAAGGGCATCTTCCTACATCAAAACATGCATGGGAAACCCAGAAGATGGTATGCCGTGAGATCGGGAAAGGTTTCTAAAACGCACCTCATTTCTCCTCTCCTTGTGCTCGGGTTCGCCATTCCAGCCGCTTGACTAACCATCTCCCTACTTGGAGAATCAGCACCTTTAACCTCCTGTTTCGTACAGGTTGCAATTTGTCCTGAGGATGAACGGGAAGACGGGGAACCAACGAGAGACTAGCCTTAGGTGTTGGCACAGGCACAGGTCACTCCATTTTCCCATCAGGAAGAAGAATGAACCACAGGCTCAGCCTGCCCCCCAGAACCAAAATAGGGCCTGAAGCAATCCTGAGCTTTTGCGGCCAGCTCCCAAAAAAGCGAGTAGACAAATGGAGCTCAGGGGCACTGCAATTCACAAACGTGCAGAGTTATAAATGATAACTCTCGTCCACAAATATATTGAAGGAAGGCAACGAAGAGGATTTGAAAGCAAGGCAGATTTGCAGGAAACAGATTTCAGGAGGTAGATTCGACTCGCCTTTAAAGCACATGAAAAGCGGCAAAACGTTGACAATGATGCCCTTGGCCAAAAAGGGCGTATGCGTTTTTTCCTGAATATATTCAGGAAAAAACGCATACGCCCTTTTTGGCCAACCAAGCAAGCCGGAAGGGAAATCAGCGCTACAAAGAAGTCTCCCTTGCCCTCGGTCCAAAGGGACATGCAGAAAAAGGTGTAAAAACCAGAAAAGCAGGACAGGCCATGGAGACATGGGAGCCTTACTACGCTGATGGGCGGGATGTAAATTGCCAACAGCCACTCTGGAGAAATGTACGGTGTGTCCTGAAACAAGTAATAGACACAGCTTAGAGAGCATAGGGCACTTCAAGTCATGGGCGTATAAATTGGGAAAACTAAAAATCAACAAGACACAGGCACCCCAAACTTTACGGCTGCTCTGTTTCCAAGAACCTCCACTTCGGTACACCTTCAATATCCCAGGAAAGAGAAAAATGGATAAAGAAATGGTGGTACTTGGCACAATGGAATATCACTCAGCCATGAAATCAATGTCATAAGGCTAGTTAGCAGCATGATGAGTGGATTTAGCTACGATGATTCTAAGTGAAATAAGTCACACAGAAAAAGACACTTATCCTAAGATATCGCTTATAGAGGGAATGTCAATATCGCTACACTTGAACTGAATTACAAAACAGAACAGAGTCACACCTTTAGAAGACACACTATGGCTGCTTAACGGGAAAGGTGAGGTGGGGTGATGCATAAAACAAGGGTTTGAAATTAGCTCGGACACCGCTCCATAAGCCAAATATGTAATAGACAAGGCCTACTCCCTGTTCAGTGAACTGGACTCAACACCCCGTAGTCACCGCACAAGAATATATCAGACTAGTAGGAATCTGAGAACTTATGTATTGATATCTCTCTGCAAGTGAACCAAGAGGGTGTAAAGCGGCATAAACACAGCAGGGAAAAGCAGCCACGCCCCATTCTAAACATAAATTACTTAAAAAACCCACAAAACAAAGACAGTGAAAGAGAGAGAAATTCTTACAAAATCCGTTCAGGGTCTCTGATGCAACCTGCATTGACCATATCTAGACGCACAGCTGGATGAGACATAAGGCTGGACACTCTTGGGGCTGAGAGGATTGGTGAGGTTGGGTGAGCAAACGCAGATACTTTAAAGTAATACCACGGTGTACCCACCCCATGGGTCTCAAATCTCCAGGTACAAGGGCATCTTCCTACATCAAAACATGCATGGGAAACCCAGAAGATGGTATGCCGTGAGATCGGGAAAGGTTTCTAAAACGCACCTCATTTCTCCTCTCCTTGTGCTCGGGTTCGCCATTCCAGCCGCTTGACTAACCATCTCCCTACTTGGAGAATCAGCACCTTTAACCTCCTGTTTCGTACAGGTTGCAATTTGTCCTGAGGATGAACGGGAAGACGGGGAACCAACGAGAGACTAGCCCTAGGTGTTGGGACAGGCACAGGTCACTCCATTTTCCCATCAGGAAGAAGAATGAACCACAGGCTCAGCCTGCCCCCCAGAACCAAAATAGGGCCTGAAGCAATCCTGAGCTTTTACGGCCAGCACCCAAAAAAGCAAGTAGACAAATGGAGCTCAGGGGCACTGCAATTCACAAACGTGCAGAGTTATAAATGATAACTCTCGTCCACAAATATATTGAGGGAAGGCAACGAAGAGGATTTGAAAGCAAGGCAGATTTGCAGGAAACAGATTTCAGGAGGTAGATTCGACTCGCCTTTAAAGCACATGAAAAGCGGCAAAACGTTGACAATGATGCCCTTGGCCAAAAAGGTCGTATGCGTTTTTTCCTGAATATATTCAGGAAAAAACGCATACGCCCTTTTTGGCCAACCAAGCAAGCCGGAAGGGAAATCAGCGCTACAAAGAAGTCTCGCTTGCCCTCGGTCCAAAGGGACATGCAGAAAAAGGTGTAAAAACCAGAAAAGCAGGACAGGCCATGGAGACATGGGAGCCTTACTACGCTGATGGGCGCGATGTAAATTGCCAACAGGCACTCTGGAGAAGTGTACGGTGTGTCCTGAAACAAGTAATAGACACAGCTTAGAGAGCATAGGGCACTTCAAGTCATGGGCGTATAAATTGGGAAAACTAAATTCAACAAGACACAGGCACCCCAAACTTTACGGCTGCTCTGTTTCCAAGAACCTCCACTTCGGTACACCTTCAATATCCCAGGAAAGAGAAAAATGGATAAAGAAATGGTGGTACTTGGCACAATGGAATATCACTCAGCCATGAAATGAACGTCATAAGGCTAGTTAGCAGCATGATGAGTGGATTTAGCAACAATGATTCTAAGTGAAATAAGTCACACAGAAAAAAACACGTATCCTAAGATATCGCTTATAGAGGGAATGTCAAAATCGCTACACTTGAACTGAATTACAAAACAGAACAGAGTCACACCTTTAGAAGACACACTATGGCTGCTTAACGGGAAAGGTGAGGTGGGGTGATGCATAAAACAAGGGTTTGAAATTAGCTCAGACACCGCTCCATAAGCCAAATATGTAATAGACAAGGCCTACTCCCTGCTCAGTGAACTGGACTCAACACCCCGTAGTCACCGCACAAGAATATATCTGACTAGCAAGAATCTGAGAACCTATGTATTGATATCTCTCTGCAAGTGAATCAAGAGGGTGTAAAGCGGCATAAACACAGCAGGGAAAAGCAGCCAAGCCCCATTCTAAACATAAATTACTTTAAAAAACACACAAAACAAAGACAGTGAAAGAGAGAGAAATTCTTACAAAATCCGTTCAGGGTCGCTTATGCAACCTGGATTGACCATATCTAGACCCACAGCTGGATGAGACATAAGGCTGGACACTCTTGGGGCTGAGAGGATTGGTGAGGTTGGGTGAGCAAACGCAGATATTTTAAAGTAATACCGCGGGGTACCCACCCCATGGGTCTCAAATCTCCAGGTACAAGGGCATCTTCCTACATAAAAACATGCATGGGAAACACAGAAGATGGTATGCCGTGAGATCAGGAAAGGTTTCTAAAACGCACCTCATTTCTCCTCTCCTTGTGCTCGGGTTCGCCATTCCAGCCGCTTGACTAACCATCTCCCTACTTGGAGAATCAGCACCTTTAACCTCCTGTTTCGTACAGGTTGCAATTTGTCCTGAGGATGAACGGGAAGACGGGGAATCAACGAGAGACTAGCCCTAGGTGTTGGGACAGGCACAGGTCACTCCATTTACCCATCAGGAAGAAGAATGAACCAGAGGCTCAGCCTGCCCCCCAGAACCAAAATAGGGCCTGAAGCAATCCTGCGCTTTTGCGGCCAGCTCCCAAAAAAGAGAGAAGACAAATGGAGCTCAGGGGCACTGCAATTCACAAACGTGCAGAGTTATAAATGATAACTCTCGTCCACAAATATATTGAGGGAAGGCCACGAAGAGGATTTGAAAGCAAGGCAGATTTGCAGGAAACAGATTTCAGGAGGTAGATTCGACTTGCCTTTAAAGCACATGAAAAGCGGCAAAAGGTTGACAATGATGCCCTTGGCCAAAAAGGGCGTATGCGTTTTTTCCTGAATATATTCAGGAAAAAACGCATACGCCCTTTTTGGCCAACCAAGCAAGCCGGAAGGGAAATCAGCGCTACAAAGAAGTCTCGCCTGCCCTCGGTCCAAAGGGACATGAAGAAAAAGGTGTAAAAACCAGAAAAGCAGGACAGGCCATGGAGACATGGGAGCCTTACTACACTGATGGGCGGGATGTAAATTGCCAACAGCCACTCTGGAGAAATGTACGGTGTGTCCTGAAACAAGTAATAGACACAGCTTAGAGAGCATAGGGCACTTCAAGTCATGGGCGTATAAATTGGGAAAACTAAATTCAACAAGACACAGGCACCCCAAACTTCACGGCTGCTCTGTTTCCAAGAACCTCCACTTCGGTACACCTTCAATATCCCAGGAAAGAGAAAAATGGATAAAGAAATGGTGGTACTTGGCACAATGGAATATCACTCAGCCATGAAATCAACGTCATAAGGCTAGTTAGCAGCATGATGAGTGGATTTAGCAACAATGATTCTAAGTGAAATAAGTCACACAGAAAAAGACACTTATCCTAAGATATCGCTTATAGAGGGAATGTCAAAATCGCTACACTTGAACTGAATTACAAAACAGAACAGAGTCTCACCTTTAGAAGACACACTATGGCTGCTTAACGGGAAAGGTGAGGTGGGGTGATGCATAAAACAAGGGTTTGAAATTAGCTCAGACACCGCTCCATAAGCCAAATATGTAATAGACAAGGCCTACTCCCTGCTCAGTGAACTGGACTCAACACCCCGTAGTCACCGCACAAGAATATATCTGACTAGTAAGAATCTGAGAACCTATGTATTGATATCTCTCTGCAAGTGAATCAAGAGGGTGTAAAGCGGCATAAACACAGCAGGGAAAAGCAGCCAAGCCCCATTCTAAACATAAATTACTTGAAAAATCCCACAAAACAAAGACAGTGAAAGAGAGAGAAATTCTTACAAAATCCCTTCAGGGTCTCTGATGCAACCTGGATTGACCATATCTAGACGCACAGCTGGATGAGACATAAGGCTGGACACTCTTGGGGCTGAGAGGATTGGTGAGGTTGGGTGAGCAAACGCAGATACTTTAAAGTAAAACCGCGGTGTACCCACCCCATGGGTCTCAAATCTCCAGGTACAAGGGCATCTTCCTACATCAAAACATGCATGGGAAACCCAGAAGATGGTATGCCGTGAGATCGGGAAAGGTTTCTAAAACGCACCTCATTTCTCCTCTCCTTGTGCTCGGGTTCGCCATTCCAGCCGCTTGACTAACCATCTCCCTACTTGGAGAATCAGCACCTTTAACCTCCTGTTTCGTACAGGTTGCAATTTGTCCTGAGGATGAACGGGAAGACGGGGAACCAACGAGAGACTAGTCCTAGGTGTTGGCACAGGCACAGGTCACTCCATTTTCCCATCAGGAAGAAGAATGAACCACAGGCTCAGCCTGCCCCCCAGAACCAAAATAGGGCCTGAAGCAATCCTGAGCTTTTGCGGCCAGCTCCCAAAAAAGCGAGTAGACAAATGGAGCTCAGGGGCACTGCAATTCACAAACGTGCAGAGTTATAAATGATAACTCTCGTCCACAAATATATTGAGGGAAGGCAACGAAGAGGATTTGAAAGCAAGGCAGATTTGCAGGAAACAGATTTCAGGAGGTAGATTCGACTCGCCTTTAAAGCACATGAAAAGCGGCAAAACGTTGACAATGATGCCCTTGGCCAAAAAGGGCGTATGCGTTTTTTCCTGAATATATTCAGGAAAAAACGCATACGCCCTTTTTGGCCAACCAAGCAAGCCGGAAGTGAAATCAGCGCTACAAAGAAGTCTCGCTTGCCCTCGGTCCAAAGGGACATGCAGAAAAAGGTGTAAAAACCAGAAAAGCAGGACAGGCCATGGAGACATGGGAGCCTTACTACGCTGATGGGCGGGATGTAAATTGCCAACAGCCACTCTGGAGAAATGTACGGTGTGTCCTGAAACAAGTAATAGACACAGCTTAGAGAGCATAGGGCACTTCAAGTCATGGGCGTATAAATTGGGAAAACTAAAAATCAACAAGACACAGGCACCCCAAACTTTACGGCTGCTCTGTTTCCAAGAACCTCCACTTCGGTACACCTTCAATATCCCAGGAAAGAGAAAAATGGATAAAGAAATGGTGGTACTTGGCACAATGGAATATCACTCAGCCATGAAATCAACGTCATAAGGCTAGTTAGCAGCATGATGAGTGGATTTAGCAACAATGATTCTAAGTGAAATAAGTCACACAGAAAAAAACACTTATCCTAAGATATCGCTTATAGAGGGAATGTCAATATCGCTACACTTGAACTGAATTACAAAACAGAACAGAGTCACACCTTTAGAAGACACACTATGGCTGCTTAACGGGAAAGGTGAGGTGGGGTGATGCATAAAACAAGGGTTTGAAATTAGCTCAGACACCGCTCCATAAGCCAAATATGTAATAGACAAGGCCTACTCCCTGCTCAGTGAACTGGACTCAACACTGCCTAGTCACCGCACAAGATATATCTGACTAGTAAGAATCTGAAAACCTATGTATCGATATCTCTCTGCAAGTGAATCAAGAGGGTGTAAAGCAGCATAAAAACAGCAGGGAAAAGCAGCCAAGCCCCATTCTAAACATAAATTACTTTTAAAAACCCACAAAACAAAGACAGTGAAAGAGAGAGAAATTCTTACAAAATCCGTTCAGGGTCTCTGATGCAACCTGGATTGACCATATCTAGACCCACAGCTGGATTAGACATAAGGCTGGACACTCTTGGGGCTGAGAGGATTGGTGAGGTTGGGTGAGCAAACGCAGATATTTTAAAGTAATACCGCGGGGTACCCACCCCATGGGTCTCAAATCTCCAGGTACAAGGGCATCTTCTCACATCAAAACATGCATGGGAAACACAGAAGATGGTATGCCGTGAGATCGGGAAAGGTTTCTAAAACGCACCTCATTTCTCCTCTCCTTGTGCTCGGGTTCGCCATTCCAGCCGCTTGACTAACCATCTCCCTACTTGGAGAATCAGCACCTTTAACCTCCTGTTTCGTACAGGTTGCAATTTGTCCTGAGGATGAACGGGAAGACGGGGAACCAACGAGAGACTAGCCCTAGGTGTTGGGACAGGCACAGGTCACTCCATTTACCCATCAGGAAGAAGAATGAACCAGAGGCTCAGCCTGCCCCCCAGAACCAAAATAGGGCCTGAAGCAATCCTGCGCTTTTGCGGCCAGCTCCCAAAAAAGAGAGAAGACAAATGGAGCTCAGGGGCACTGCAATTCACAAACGTGCAGAGTTACAAATGAGAACTCTCGTCCACAAATATATTGAAGGAAGGCAACGAAGAGGATTTGAAAGCAAGGCAGATTTGCAGGAAACAGATTTCAGGAGGTAGATTCGACTCGCCTTTAAAGCACATGAAATGCGGCAAAACGTTGACAATGATGCCCTTGGCCAAAAAGGGCGTATGCGTTTTTTCCTGAATATATTCATGAAAAAAAGCATACGCCCTTTTTGGCCAACCAAGCAAGCCGGAAGGGCAAATCAGCGCTACAAAGAAGTATCGCTTGCCCTCGGTCAAAAGGGCCATGCTGAAAAAAGTGTAAAAACCAGAAAAGCAGGACACGCCATGGAGACATGGGAGCCTTGCTACACTGATGGGCGGGATGTAAATTGCCAACAGGCACTCTGGAGAAGTGTACGGTGTGTCCTGAAACAAGTAATAAACACAGCTTAGAGAGCATAGGGCACTTCCACTCATGGGCGTATAAATTGGGAAAACTAAAAATCAACAAGACACAGGCACCCCAAACTTTACGGCTGCTCTGTTTCCAAGAACCTCCACTTTGGTACACCTTCAATATCCCAGGAAAGAGAACAATGGATAAAGAAATGGTGGTACTTGGCACAATGGAATATCACTCAGCCATGAAATCAATGTCATAAGGCTAGTTAGCAGCATGATGAGTGGATTTAGGTCCGATGATTCTAAGTGAAATAGGTCACACAGAAAAAGACACTTATCCTAAGATATCGCTTATAGAGGGAATGTCAAAATCGCTACACTTGAACTGAATTACAAAACAGAACAGAGTCACACCTTTAGAAGACACACTATGGCTGCTTAACGGGAAAGGTGAGGTGGGTGATGCATAAAACAAGGGTTTGAAATTAGCTCAGACACCGCTCCATAAGCCAAATATGTAATAGACAAGGCCTACTCCCTGCTCAGTGAACTGGACTCAACAACACTAGTCACTGCAGAAGAATATATCTGACTAGTAAGAATGTGAAAACCTATGTATCGATATCTCTCTGCAAGTGAATCAAGAGGGTGTAAAGCGGCATAAACACAGCAGGGAAAAGCAGCCAAGCCCCATTCTAAACATAAATTACTTTAAAAAACCCACAAAACAAAGACAGTGAAAGAGAGAGAAATTCTTACAAAATCCGTTCAGGGTCGCTGATGCAACCTGGATTGACCATATCTAGACCCACAGCTGGATGAGACATAAGGCTGGACACTCTTGTGGCTGAGAGGATTGGTGAGGTTGGGTGAGCAAACGCAGATATTTTAAAGTAATACCGCGGGGTACCCACCCCATGGGTCTCAAATCTCCAGGTACAAGGGCATCTTCTCACATCAAAACATGCATGGGAAACACAGAAGATGGTATGCCGTGAGATCGGGAAAGGTTTCTAAAACGCACCTCATTTCTCCTCTCCTTGTGCTCGGGTTCGCCATTCCAGCCGCTTGACTAACCATCTCCCTATTTGGAGAATCAGCACCTTTAACCTCCTGTTTCGTACAGGTTGCAATTTGTCCTGAAGATGAACGGGAAGACGGGGAACCAACGAGAGACTAGCCCTAGGTGTTGGCACAGGCACAGGTCACTCCATTTTCCCATCACGAAGAAGAATGAACCACAGGCTCAGCCTGCCCCCCAGAACCAAAATAGGGCCTGAAGCAATCCTGAGCTTTTGCGGCCAGCTCCCAAAAAAGCGAGTAGACAAATGGAGCTCAGGGGCACTGCAATTCACAAACGTGCAGAGTTATAAATGATAACTCTCGTCCACAAATATATTGAGGGAAGGCAACGAAGAGGATTTGAAAGCAAGGCAGATTTGCAGGAAACAGATTTCAGGAGGTAGATTCGACTCGCCTTTAAAGCACATGAAAAGCGGCAAAACGTTGACAATGATGCCCTTGGCCAAAAAGGGCGTATGCGTTTTTTCTGAATATATTCAGAAAAAAACGCATACGCCCTTTTTGGCCAAACAAGCAAGCCGGAAGGGAAATCAGCGCTACAAAGAAGTCTCGCTTGCCCTCGGTCAAAAGGGCCATGCTGAAAAAAGTGTAAAAAGCAGAAAAGCAGTACAGGCCATGGAGACATGGGAGCCTTGCTAGGCTGATGGGCGGGATGTAAATTGCCAACAGGCACTCTGGAGAAGTGTACGGTGTGTCCTGAAACAAGTAATAAACACAGCTTAGAGAGCATAGGGCACTTCCACTCATGGGCGTATAAATTGGGAAAACTAAAAATCAACAAGACACAGGCACCCCAAACTTTACGGCTGCTCTGTTTCCAAGAACCTCCACTTTGGTACACCTTCAATATCCCAGGAAAGAGAACAATGGATAAACAAATGGTGGTACTTGGCACAATGGAATATCCCTCAGCCATGAAATTAATGTCATAAAGCTAGTTAGCAGCATGATGAGTGGATTTAGGTACGATGATTCTAAGTGAAATAAGTCACACAGAAAAAGACACTTATCCTAAGATATCGCTTATAGAGGGAATGTCAAAATCGCTACACTTGAACTGAATTACAAAACAGAACAGAGTCACACCTTTAGAAGACACACTATGGCTGCTTAACGGGAAAGGTGGGGTGCGGTGATGCATAAAACAAGGGTTTGAAATTAGCTCAGACACCGCTCCATAGGCCAAATATGTAATAGACAAGGCCTACTCCCTGCTCAGTGGACTGGACTCAACACTCCCTAGTCACCGCACAAGATATATCTGACTAGTAAGAATCTGAAAACCTATGTATTGATATCTCTCTGCAAGTGAATCAAGAGGGTGTAAAGCGGCATAAACACAGCAGGGAAAAGCAGCCAAGCCCCATTCTAAACATAAATTACTTTTAAAAACCCACAAAACAAAGACAGTGAAAGAGAGAGAAATTCTTACAAAATCCGTTCAGGGTCTCTGATGCAAGCTGGATTGACCATATCTAGACCCACAGCTGGATGAGACATAAGGCTGGACACTCTTGGGGCTGAGAGGATTGGTGAGGTTGGGTGAGCAAACGCAGATATTTTAAAGTAATACCGCGGGGTACCCACCCCATGGGTCTCAAATCTCCAGGTACAAGGGCATCTTCTCACATCAAAACATGCATGGGAAACACAGAAGATGGTATGCCGTGAGATCGGGAAAGGTTTCTAAAACGCACCTCATTTCTCCTCTCCTTGTGCTCGGGTTCGCCATTCCAGCCGCTTGACTAACCATCTCCCTATTTGGAGAATCAGCACCTTTAACCTCCTGTTTCGTACAGGTTGCAATTTGTCCTGAAGATGAACGGGAAGACGGGGAACCAACGAGAGACTAGCCCTAGGTGTTGGCACAGGCACAGGTCACTCCATTTTCCCATCACGAAGAAGAATGAACCACAGGCTCAGCCTGCCCCCCAGAACCAAAATAGGGCCTGAAGCAATCCTGAGCTTTTGCGGCCAGCTCCCAAAAAAGCGAGTAGACAAATGGAGCTCAGGGGCACTGCAATTCACAAACGTGCAGAGTTATAAATGATAACTCTCGTCCACAAATATATTGAGGGAAGGCAACGAAGAGGATTTGAAAGCAAGGCAGATTTGCAGGAAACAGATTTCAGGAGGTAGATTCGACTCGCCTTTAAAGCACATGAAAAGCGGCAAAACGTTGACAATGATGCCCTTGGCCAAAAAGGGCGTATGCGTTTTTTCTGAATATATTCAGAAAAAAACGCATACGCCCTTTTTGGCCAAACAAGCAAGCCGGAAGGGAAATCAGCGCTACAAAGAAGTCTCGCTTGCCCTCGGTCAAAAGGGCCATGCTGAAAAAAGTGTAAAAAGCAGAAAAGCAGTACAGGCCATGGAGACATGGGAGCCTTGCTAGGCTGATGGGCGGGATGTAAATTGCCAACAGGCACTCTGGAGAAGTGTACGGTGTGTCCTGAAACAAGTAATAAACACAGCTTAGAGAGCATAGGGCACTTCCACTCATGGGCGTATAAATTGGGAAAACTAAAAATCAACAAGACACAGGCACCCCAAACTTTACGGCTGCTCTGTTTCCAAGAACCTCCACTTTGGTACACCTTCAATATCCCAGGAAAGAGAACAATGGATAAACAAATGGTGGTACTTGGCACAATGGAATATCCCTCAGCCATGAAATTAATGTCATAAAGCTAGTTAGCAGCATGATGAGTGGATTTAGGTACGATGATTCTAAGTGAAATAAGTCACACAGAAAAAGACACTTATCCTAAGATATCGCTTATAGAGGGAATGTCAAAATCGCTACACTTGAACTGAATTACAAAACAGAACAGAGTCACACCTTTAGAAGACACACTATGGCTGCTTAACGGGAAAGGTGGGGTGCGGTGATGCATAAAACAAGGGTTTGAAATTAGCTCAGACACCGCTCCATAGGCCAAATATGTAATAGACAAGGCCTACTCCCTGCTCAGTGGACTGGACTCAACACTCCCTAGTCACCGCACAAGATATATCTGACTAGTAAGAATCTGAAAACCTATGTATTGATATCTCTCTGCAAGTGAATCAAGAGGGTGTAAAGCGGCATAAACACAGCAGGGAAAAGCAGCCAAGCCCCAGTCTAAACATAAATTACTTTTAAAAACCCACAAAACAAAGACAGTGAAAGAGAGAGAAATTCTTACAAAATCCGTTCAGGGTCTCTGATGCAAGCTGGATTGACCATATCTAGACCCACAGCTGGATGAGACATAAGGCTGGACACTCTTGGGGCTGAGAGGATTGGTGAGGTTGGGTGAGCAAACGCAGATATTTTAAAGTAATACCGCGGGGTACCCACCCCATGGGTCTCAAATCTCCAGGTACAAGGGCATCTTCTCACATCAAAACATGCATGGGAAACACAGAAGATGGTATGCCGTGAGATCGGGAAAGGTTTCTAAAACGCACCTCATTTCTCCTCTCCTTGTGCTCGGGTTCGCCATTCCAGCTGCTTGACTAACCATCTCCCTACATGGAGAATCAGCACCTTTAACCTCCTGTTTCGTACAGGTTGCAATTTGTCCTGAGGATGAACGGGAAGACGGGGAACCAACGAGATACTAGCCCTAGGTGTTGGAACAGGCACAGGTCACTCCATTTACCCATCAGGAAGAAGAATGAACCACAGGCTCAGCCTGCCTCCCAGAACCAAAATAGGGCCTGAAGCAATCCTGCGCTTTTGCGGCCAGCTCCCAAAAAAGCGAGAAGACAAATGGAGCTCAGGGGCACTGCAATTCACAAACGTGCAGAGTTACAAATGAGAAGTCTCGTCCACAAATATATTGAAGGAAGGCAACGAAGAGGATTTGAAAGCAAGGCAGATTTGCAGGAAACTGATTTCAGGAGGTAGATTCGACTCGCCTTTAAAGCACATGAAAAGCGGCAAAACGTTGACAATGATGCCCTTGGCCAAAAAGGGCGTATGCGTTTTTTCCTGAATATATTCAGGAAAAAAAGCATACGCCCTTTTTGGGCAACCAAGCAGGCCGGAAGGGCAAATCAGCGCTACAAAGAGGTCTTGCTTGCCCTCGGTCAAAAGGGCCATGCTGAAAAAAGTGTAAAAAGCAGAAAAGCAGGACAGGCCATGGAGACATGGGAGCCTTGCTACGCTGATGGGCGGGATGTAAATTGCCAACAGGCACTCTGGAGAAGTGTACGGTGTGTCCTGAAACAAGTAATAAACACAGCTTAGAGAGCATAGGGCACTTCCACTCATGGGCGTATAAATTGAGAAAACTAAAAATCAACAAGACACAGGCACCCCAAACTTTACGGCTGCTCTGTTTCCAAGAACCTCCACTTTGGTACACCTTTAATATCCCAGGAAAGAGAACAATGGATAAACAAATGGTGGTACTTGGCACAATGGAATATCACTCAGTCATTAAATCAATGTCATAAGGCTAGTTAACAGCATGATGAGTGGATTTAGGTACGATGATTCTAAGTGAAATAAGTCACACAGAAAAAGACACTTATCCTAAGATACCGCTTATAGAGGGAATGTCAAAATCGCTACACTTGAACTGAATTACAAAACAGAACAGAGTCACACCTTTAGAAGACACACTATGGCTGCTTAATGGGAAAGGTGAGGTGGGTGATGCATAAAACAAGGGTTTGAAATTAGCTCAGACACCGCTCCATAAGCCAAATATGTAATAGACAAGGCCTACTCCCTGCTCAGTGAACTGGACTCAACAACCCTAGTCACCGCACAAGAATATATCTGACTAGTAAGAATGTGAAAACCTATGTATCGATATCTCTCTGCAAGTGAATCAAGAGGGTGTAAAGCGGCATAAACACAGCAGGGAAAAGCAGCCAAGCTTCATTCTAAACATAAATTACTTTAAAATCCCACAAAACAAAGACAGTGAAAGAGAGAGAAATTCTTACAAAATCCGTTCAGGGTCTCTGATGCAACCTGGATTGACCATATCTAGACCCACAGCTGGATGAGACATAAGGCTGGACACTCTTGTGGCTGAGAGGATTGGTGAGGTTGGGTGAGCAAACGCAGATATTTTAAATTAATACCGCGGGGTACCCACCCCATGGGTCTCAAATCTCCAGGTACAAGGGCATCTTCTCACATCAAAACATGCATGGGAAACACAGAAGATGGTATGCCGTGAGATCGGGAAAGGTTTCTAAAACGCACCTCATTTCTCCTCTCCTTGTGCTCGGGTTCGCCATTCCAGCCGCTTGACTAACCATCTCCCTACTTGGAGAATCAGCACCTTTAACCTCCTGTTTCGTACAGGTTGCAATTTGTCCTGAGGATGAACGGGAAGACGGGGAACCAACGAGAGACTAGCCCTAGGTGTTGGGACAGGCACAGGTCACTCCATTTACCCATCAGGAAGAAGAATGAACCACAGGCTCAGCCTGCCCCCCAGAACCAAAATAGGGCCTGAAGCAATCCTGCGCTTTTGCGGCCAGCTCCCAAAAAAGCGAGAAGACAAATGGAGCTCAGGGACACTGCAATTCACAAACGTGCAGAGTTACAAATGAGAACTCTCGTCCACAAATATATTGAAGGAAGGCAACGAAGAGGATTTGAAAGCAAGGCAGATTTGCAGGAAACTGATTTCAGGAGGTAGATTCGACTCGCCTTTAAAGCACATGAAAAGCGGCAAAACGTTGACAATGATGCCCTTGGCCAAAAAGGGCGTATGCGTTTTTTCCTGAATATACTCAGGAAAAAAAGCATACGCCCTTTTTGGCCAACCAAGCAGGCCGGAAGGGCAAATCAGCGCTACAAAGAAGTCTTGCTTGCCCTCGGTCAAAAGGGCCATGCTGAAAAAAGTGTAAAAAGCAGAAAAGCAGGACAGGCCATGGAGACATGGGAGCCTTGCTAGGCTGATGGGCGGGATGTAAATTGCCAACAGGCACTCTGGAGAAGTGTACGGTGTGTCCTGAAACAAGTAATAAACACAGCTTAGAGAGCATAGGGCACTTCCACTCATGGGGGTATAAATTGGGAAAACTAAAAATCAACAAGACACAGGCACCCCAAACTTTACGGCTGCTCTGTTTCCAAGAACCTCCACTTTGGTACACCTTCAATATCCCAGGAAAGAGAACAATGGATAAACAAATGGTGGTACTTGGCACAATGGAATATCACTCAGTCATTAAATCAATGTCATAAGGCTAGTTAAAAGCATGATGAGTGGATTTAGGTACGATGATTCTAAGTGAAATAAGTCACACAGAAAAGGACATCCTAAGATATCGCTTATAGAGGGAATGTCAAAATCGCTACACTTGAACTGAATTACAAAACAGAACAGAGTCACACCTTTAGAGGACACACTATGGCTGCTTAATGGGAAAGGTGAGGTGGGTGATGCATAAAACAAGGGTTTGAAATTAGCTCAGACACCGCTCCATAAGCCAAATATGTAATAGACAAGGCCTACTCCCTGCTCAGTGAACTGGACTCAACAACCCTAGTCACCGCACAAGAATATATCTGACTAGTAAGAATGTGAAAACCTATGTATCGATATCTCTCTGCAAGTGAATCAAGAGGGTGTAAAGCAGCATAAAAACAGCAGGGAAAAGCAGCCAAGCGCCATTCTAAACATATATTACTTTAAAAAACCCACAAAACAAAGACAGTGAAAGAGAGAGAAATTCTTACAAAATCCGTTCAGGGTCTCTGATGCAACCTGGATTGACCATATCTAGACCCACAGCTGGATGAGACATAAGGCTGGACACTCTTGTGGCTGAGAGGATTGGTGAGGTTGGGTGAGCAAACGCAGATATTTTAAAGTAATACCGCGGGGTACCCACCCCATGGGTCTCAAATCTCCAGGTACAAGGGCATCTTCTCACATCCAAACATGCATGGGAAACACAGAAGATGGTATGCCGTGAGATCGGGAAAGGTTTCTAAAACGCACCTCATTTCTCCTCTCCTTGTGCTCGGGTTCGCCATTCCAGCCGCTTGACTAACCATCTCCCTACTTGGAGAATCAGCACCTTTAACCTCCTGTTTCGTACAGGTTGCAATTTGTCCTGAGGATGAACGGGAAGACGGGGAACCAACGAGAGACTAGCCCTAGGTGTTGGGACAGGCACAGGTCACTCCATTTACCCATCAGGAAGAAGAATGAACCACAGGCTCAGCCTGCCCCCCAGAACCAAAATAGGGCCTGAAGCAATCCTGCGCTTTTGCGGCCAGCTCCCAAAAAAGCGAGAAGACAAATGGAGCTCAGGGGCACTGCAATTCACAAACGTGCAGAGTTACAAATGAGAACTCTCGTCCACAAATATATTGAAGGAAGGCAACGAAGAGGATTTGAAAGCAAGGCAGATTTGCAGGAAACTGATTTCAGGAGGTAGATTCGACTCGCCTTTAAAGCACATGAAAAGCGGCAAAACGTTGACAATGATGCCCTTGGCCAAAAAGGGCGTATGCGTTTTTTCCTGAATATATTCAGGAAAAAAAGCATACGCCCTTTTTGGCCAACCAAGCAGGCCGGAAGGGCAAATCAGCGCTACAAAGAAGTCTTGCTTGCCCTCGGTCAAAAGGGCCATGCTGAAAAAAGTGTAAAAAGCAGAAAAGCAGGACAGGCCATGGAGACATGGGAGCCTTGCTAGGCTGATGGGCGGGATGTAAATTGCCAACAGGCACTCTGGAGAAGTGTACGGTGTGTCCTGAAACAAGTAATAAACACAGCTTAGAGAGCATAGGGCACTTCCACTCATGGGCGTATAAATTGGGAAAACTAAAAATCAACAAGACACAGGCACCCCAAACTTTACGGCTGCTCTGTTTCCAAGAACCTCCACTTTGGTACACCTTCAATATCCCAGGAAAGAGAACAATGGATAAACAAATGGTGGTACTTGGCACAATGGAATATCACTCAGTCATTAAATCAATGTCATAAGGCTAGTTAAAAGCATGATGAGTGGATTTAGGTACGATGATTCTAAGTGAAATAAGTCACACAGAAAAAGACACTTATCCTAAGATATCGCTTATAGAGGGAATGTCAAAATCGCTACACTTGAACTGAATTACAAAACAGAACAGAGTCACACCTTTAGAAGACACACTATGGCTGCTTAATGGGAAAGGTGAGGTGGGTGATGCATAAAACAAGGGTTTGAAATTAGCTCAGACACCGCTCCATAAGCCAAATATGTAATAGACAAGGCCTACTCCCTGCTCAGTGAACTGGACTCAACAACCCTAGTCACCGCACAAGAATATATCTGACTAGTAAGAATGTGAAAACCTATGTATAGATATCTCTCTGCAAGTGAATGAAGAGGGTGTAAAGCAGCATAAAAACAGCAGGGAAAAGCAGCCAAGCGCCATTCTAAACATATATTACTTTAAAAAACCCACAAAACAAAGACAGTGAAAGAGAGAGAAATTCTTACAAAATCCGTTCAGGGTCTCTGATGCAACCTGGATTGATCATATCTAGACCCACAGCTGGATGAGACATAAGGCTGGACACTCTTGTGGCTCAGAGGATTGGTGAGGTTGGGTGAGCAAACGCAGATATTTTAAAGTAATACCGCGGGGTACCCACCCCATGGGTCTCAAATCTCCAGGTACAAGGGCATCTTCTCACATCAAAACATGCATGGGAAACACAGAAGATGGTATGCCGTGAGATCGGGAAAGGTTTCTAAAACGCACCTCATTTCTCCTCTCCTTGTGCTCGGGTTCGCCATTCCAGCCGCTTGACTAACCATCTCCCTACTTGGAGAATCAGCACCTTTAACCTCCTGTTTCGTACAGGTTGCAATTTGTCCTGAGGATGAACGGGAAGACGGGGAACCAACGAGAGACTAACCCTAGGTGTTGGGACAGGCACAGGTCACTCCATTTACCCATCAGGAAGAAGAATGAACCACAGGCTCAGCCTGCCCCCCAGAACCAAAATAGGGCCTGAAGCAATCCTGCGCTTTTGCGGCCAGCTCCCAAAAAAGCGAGAAGACAAATGGAGCTCAGGGGCACTGCAATTCACAAACGTGCAGAGTTACAAATGAGAACTCTCGTCCACAAATATATTGAAAGAAGGCAACGAAGAGGATTTGAAAGCAAGGCAGATTTGCAGGAAACTGAATTCAGGAGGCAGATTCGACTCGCCTTTAAAGCACATGAAAATCGGCAAAACGTTGACAATGATGCCCTTGGCCAAAAAGGGCGTATGCGTTTTTTCCTGAATATATTCAGGAAAAAACGCATACGCCCTTTTTGGCCAACCAAGCAGGCCGGAAGTGCAAATCAGCGCTACAAAGAAGTCTCGCTTGCCCTCGGTCAAAAGGGCCATGCTGAAAAAAGTGTAAAAACCAGAAAAGCAAGACACACCATGGAGACATAGGAGCCTTGCTATGCTGATGGGCGGGATGTAAATTGCCAACAGGCACTCTGGAGAAGTGTACGGTGTGTCCTGAAACAAGTAATAAACACAGCTTAGAGAGCATAGGGCACTTCCACTCATGGGCGTATAAATTGGGAAAACTAAAAATCAACAAGACACAGGCACCCCAAACTTTACGGCTGCTCTGTTTCAAAGAACCTCCACTTTGGTACACCTTCAATATCCCAGGAAAGAGAACAATGGATAAAGAAATGGTGGTACTTGGCACAATGGAATATCACTCAGCCATGAAATCAATGTCATAAGGCTAGTTAGCAGCATGATGAGTGGATTTAGGTACGATGATTCTAAGTGAAATAGGTCACACAGAAAAAGACACTTATCCTAAGATATCGCTTATAGAGGGAATGTCAAAATCGCTACACTTGAACTGAATTACAAAACAGAACAGAGTCACACCTTTAGAAGACACACTATGGCTGCTTAACGGGAAAGGTGAGGTGGGGTGATGCATAAAACAAGGGTTTGAAATTAGCTCAGAGACCACTCCATAAGCCAAATATGTAATAGACAAGGCCTACTCCCTGCTCAGTGAACTGGACTCAACACCCCGTAGTCCCCGCAGAAGAATATATCTGAGTAGTAAGAATCTGAGAACCTATGTATCGATATCTCTCTGCAAGTGAATCAAGAGGGTGTAAAGCGGCATAAACACAGCAGGGAAAAGCAGCCAAGCCCCATTCTAAACATACATTACTTTAAAAAACCTACAAAACAAAGACAGTGAAAGAGAGAGAAATTCTTACAAAATCCCTTCAGGGTCTCTGATGCAACCTGGATTGACCATATCTAGACGCACAGCTGGATGAGACATAAGGCTGGACACTCTTGGGGCTGAGAGGATTGGTGAGGTTGGGTGAGCAAACGCAGATACTTTAAAGTAATACCACGGTGTACCCACCCCATGGGTCTGAAATCTCCAGGTACAAGGGCATCTTCCTACATCAAAACATGCATGGGAAACCCAGAATATGGTAGGCCGTGAGATCGGGAAAGGTTTCTAAAATGCACCTCATTTCTCCGCTCCTTGTGCTCGGGTTCGCCATTCCAGCCACTTGACTAACCATCTCCCTACTTGGAGAATCAGCACCTTTAACCTCCTGTTTCGTACAGGTTGCAATTTGTCCTGAGGATGAACGGGAAGACGGGGAACCAACGAGAGACTAGCCCTGGGTGTTGGGACAGGCACAGGTCACTCCATTTTCCCATCAGGAAGAAGAATGAACCACAGGCTCAGCCTGCCCCCCAGAACCAAAATAGGGCCTGAAGCAATCCTGAGCTTTTGCGGCCAGCTCCCAAAAAAGCGAGTAGACAAATGGAGCTCAGGGGCACTGCAATTCACAAACGTGCAGAGTTATAAATGATAACTCTCGTCCACAAATATATTGAGGGAAGGCAACGAAGAGGATTTGAAAGCAAGGCAGATTTGCAGGAAACAGATTTCAGGAGGTAGATTCGACTCGCCTTTAAAGCACATGAAAAGCGGCAAAACGTTGACAATGATGCCCTTGGCCAAAAAGGGCGTATGCGTCTTTTCCTGAATATATTCAGGAAAAAACGCATACGCCCTTTTTGGCCAACCAAGCAAGCCAGAAGGGAAATCAGCGCTACAAAGAAGTCTCGCTTGCCCTCGGTCCAAAGGGACATGCAGAAAAAGGTGTAAAAACCAGAAAAGCAGGACAGGCCATGGAGACATGGGAGCCTTACTACGCTGATGGGCGGGATGTAAATTGCCAACAGCCACTCTGGAGAAATGTACGGTGTGTCCTGAAACAAGTAATAGACACAGCTTAGAGAGCATAGGGCACTTCAAGTCATGGGCGTATAAATTGGGAAAACTAAATTCAACAAGACACAGGCACCCCAAACTTTACGGCTGCTCTATTTCCAAGAACCTCCACTTCGGTACACCTTCAATATCCCAGGAAAGAGAAAAATGGATAAAGAAATGGTGGTACTTGGCACAATGGAATATCACTCAGCCATGAAATCAACGTCATAAGGCTAGTTAGCAGCATGATGAGTGGATTTAGCAACAATGATTCTAAGTGAAATAAGTCACACAGAAAAAAACACGTATCCTAAGATATCGCTTATAGAGGGAATGTCAATATCGCTACACTTGAACTGAATTACAAAACAGAACAGAGTCACACCTTTAGAAGACACACTATGGCTGCTTAACGGGAAAGGTGAGGTGGGGTGATGCATAAAACAAGGGTTTGAAATTAGCTCAGACACCGCTCCATAAGCCAAATATGTAATAGACAAGGCCTACTCCCTGCTCAGTGAACTGGACTCAACACCCCGTAGTCACCGCACAAGAATATATCTGACTAGTAAGAATCTGAGAACCTATGTATTGATATCTCTCTGCAAGTGAACCAAGAGGGTGTAAAGCGGCATAAACACAGCAGGGAAAAGCAGCCAAGCCCCATTCTAAACATAAATTACTTTAAAAATCCCACAAAACAAAGACAGTGAAAGAGAGAAAAATTCTTACAAAATCCCTTCAGGGTCTCTGATGCAACCTGGATTGACCATATCTAGACGCACAGCTGGATGAGACATAAGGCTGGACACTCTTGGGGCTGAGAGGATTGGTGAGGTTGGGTGAGCAAACGCAGATACTTTAAAGTAATACCGCGGTGTACCCACCCCATGGGTCTCAAATCTCCAGGTACAAGGGGATCTTCCTACATCAAAACATGCATGGGAAACCCAGAAGATGGTATGCCGTGAGATCGGGAATGGTTTCTAAAACGCACCTCATTTCTCCTCGCCTTGTGCTCGGGTTCGCCATTCCAGCCGCTTTTCTAACCATCTCCCTACTTGGAGAATCAGCACCTTTAACCTCCTGTTTCGTACAGGTTGCAATTTGTCCTGAGGATGAACGGGAAGACGGGGAACCAACGAGAGACTAGCCCTAGGTGTTGGGACAGGCACAGGTCACTCCATTTTCCCATCAGGAAGAAGAATGAACCACAGGCTCAGCCTGCCCCCCAGAACCAAAATAGGGCCTGAAGCAATCCTGAGCTTTTGCGGCCAGCACCCAAAAAAGCAAGTAGACAAATGGAGCTCAGGGGCACTGCAATTCACAAACGTGCAGAGTTATAAATGATAACTCTCGTCCACAAATATATTGAGGGAAGGCAACGAAGAGGATTTGAAAGCAAGGCAGATTTGCAGGAAACAGATTTCAGGAGGTAGATTCGACTCGCCTTTAAAGCACATGAAAAGCGGCAAAACGTTGACAATGAAGCCCTTGGCCAAAAAGGGCGTATGCGTTTTTTCCTGAATATATTCAGGAAAAAACGCATACGCCCTTTTTGGCCAACCAAGCAAGCCGGAAGGGAAATCAGCGCTACAAAGAAGTCTCGCTTGCCCTCGGTCCAAAGGGACATGCAGAAAAAGGTGTAAAAACCAGAAAAGCAGGACAGGCCATGGAGACATGGGAGCCTTACTACGCTGATGGGCGGGATGTAAATTGCCAACAGGCACTCTGGAGAAGTGTACGGTGTGTCCTGAAACAAGTAATAGACACAGCTTAGAGAGCATAAGGCACTTCAAGTCATGGGCGTATAAATTGGGAAAACTAAGAATCAACAAGACACAGGCACCCCAAACTTTACGGCTGCTCTGTTTCCAAGAACCTCCACTTCGGTACACCTTCAATATCCCAGGAAAGAGAAAAATGGATAAAGAAATGGTGGTACTTGGCACAATGGAATATCACTCAGCCATGAAATCAATGTCATAAGGCTAGTTAGCAGCATGATGAATGGATTTAGCTATGATGATTCTAAGTGAAATAAGTCACACAGAAAAAGACACTTATCCTAAGATATCGCTTATAGAGGGAATGTCAATATCGCTACACTTGAACTGAATTACAAAACAGAACAGAGTCACACCTTTAGAAGACACACTATGGCTTCTTAACGGGAAAGGTGAGGTGGGGTGATGCATAAAACAAGGGTTTGAAATTAGCTCGGACACCGCTCCATAAGCCAAATATGTAATAGACAAGGCCTACACCCTGTTCAGTGAACTGGACTCAACAACCCGTAGTCACCGCACAAGAATATATCAGACTAGTAGGAATCTGAAAACCTATGTATTGATATCTCTCTGCAAGTGAACCAAGAGGGTGTAAAGCGGCATAAACACAGCAGGGAAAAGCAGCCAAACCCCATTCTAAACATAAATTACTTTAAAAAACGAACAAAACAAAGACAGTGAAAGAGAGAGAAATTCTTACAAAATCCCTTCAGGGTCTCTGATGCAACCTGGATTGACCATATCTAGACGCACAGCTGGATGAGACATAAGGCTGGACACTCTTGGGGCTGAGAGGATTGGTGAGGTTGGGTGAGCAAACGCAGATACTTTAAAGTAATACCGCGGTGTACCCACCCCATGGGTCTCAAATCTCCAGGTACAAGGGCATCTTCCTACATCAAAACATGCATGGGAAACCCAGAAGATGGTATGCCGTGAGATCGGGAAAGGTTTCTAAAACGCACCTCATTTCTCCTCTCCTTGTGCTCGGGTTCGCCATTCCAGCCGCTTGACTAACCATCTCCCTACTTGGAGAATCAGCACCTTTAACCTCCTGTTTCGTACAGGTTGCAATTTGTCCTGAGGATGAACGGGAAGACGGGGAACCAACGAGAGACTAGCCCTACGTGTTGGGACAGGCACAGGTCTCTCCATTTTCCCATCAGGAAGAAGAATGAACCACAGGCTCAGCCTGCCCCCCAGAACCAAAATAGGGCCTGAAGCAATCCTGAGCTTTTGCGGCCAGCTCCCAAAAAAGTGAGTAGACAAATGGAGCTCAGGGGCACTGCAATTCACAAACGTGCAGAGTTATAAATGATAACTCTCGTCCACAAATATATTGAGGGAAGGCAACGAAGAGGATTTGAAAGCAAGGCAGATTTGCAGGAAACAGATTTCAGGAGGTAGATTCGACTCGCCTTTAAAGCACATGAAAAGTGGCAAAACGTTGACAATGATGCCCTTGGCCAAAAAGGGCGTATGCGTTTTTTCCGGAATATATTCAGGAAAAAACGCATACGCCCTTTTTGGCCAACCAAGCAGGCCTGAAGGGCAAATCAGCGCTACAAAGAAGTCTCGCTTGCCCTCGGTCAAAAGGGACATGCTGAAAAAAGTGTAAAAACCAGAAAAGCAAGACACGCCATGGAGACATAGGAGCCTTGCTACGCTGATGGGCGGGATGTAAATTGCCAACAGGCACTCTGGAGAAGTGTACGGTGTGTCCTGAAACAAGTAATAAACACAGCTTAGAGAGCATAGGGCACTTCCACTCATGGGCGTATAAATTGGGAAAACTAAAAATCAACAAGACACAGGCACCCCAAACTTTACGGCTGCTCTGTTTCCAAGAACCTCCACTTAGGTACACCTTCAATATCCCAGGAAAGAGAACAATGGATAAACAAATGGTGGTACTTGGCACAATGGAATATCACTCAGCCATTAAATCAATGTCATATGGTTAGTTAACAGCATGATGAGTGGATTTAGGTACGATGATTCTAAGTGAAATAAGTCACACAGAAAAAGACACTTATCCTAAGATATCGCTTATAGAGGGAATGTCAAAATCGCTACACTTGAACTGAATTACAAAACAGAACAGAGTCACACCTTTAGAAGACACACTATGGCTGCTTAATGGGAAAGGTGAGGTGGGTGATGCATAAAACAAGGGTTTGAAATTAGCTCAGACACCGCTCCATAAGCCAAATATGTAATAGACAAGGCCTACTCCCTGCTCAGTGAACTGGACTCAACAACCCTAGTCACCGCACAAGAATATATCTGACTAGTAAGAATGTGAAAACCTATGTATCGATATCTCTCTGCAAGTGAATCAAGAGGGTGTAAAGCGGCATAAACACAGCAGGGAAAAGCAGCCAAGCCCCATTCTAAACATAAATTACTTTAAAAAACCCACAAAACAAAGACAGAGAAAGAGAGAGAAATTCTTACAAAATCCGTTCAGGGTCGCTGATGCAACCTGGATTGACCATATCTAGACCCACAGCTGGATGAGACGTAAGGCTGGACACTCTTGGGGCTGAGAGGATTGGTGAGGTTGGGTGAGCAAACACAGATATTTTAAAGTAATACCACGGGGTACCCACCCCATGGGTCTCAAATCTCCAGGTACAAGGGCATCTTCTCACATCAAAACATGCTTGGGAAACACAGAAGATGGTATGCCGTGAGATCGGGAAAGGTTTCTAAAACGCACCTCATTTCTCCTCTCCTTGTGCTCGGGTTCGCCATTCCAGCCGCTGGACTAACCATCTCCCTAGTTGGAGAATCAGCACCTTTAACCTCCTGTTTCGTACAGGTTGCAATTTGTCCTGAGGATGAACGGGAAGACGGGGAACCAACGAGAGACTAGCCCTAGGTGTTGGAACAGGCACAGGTCACTCCATTTACCCATCAGGAAGTAGAATGAACCACAGGCTCAGCCTGCCCCCCAGAACCACAATAGGGCGTGAAGCAAACCTGCGCTTTTGCGGCCAGCTCCAAAAAAAGCGAGAAGACAAATGGAGATCAGGGGCACTGCAATTCACAAACGTGCAGAGTTACAAATGAGAACTCTCGTCCACAAATATATTGAAGGAAGGCAACGAAGAGGATTTGAAAGCAAGGCAGATTTGCAGGAAACTGATTTCAGGAGGTAGATTCGACTCGCCTTTAAAGCACATGAAAAGCGGCAAAACGTTGACAATGATGCCCTTGGCCAAAAAGGGCGTATGCGTTTTTTCCTGAATATATTCATGAAAAAAAGCATACGCCCTTTTTGGCCAACCAAGCAAGCCGGAAGGGCAAATCAGCGCTACAAACAAGTCTCGCTTGCCCTCGGTCAAAAGGGCCATGCTGAAAAAAGTGTAAAAAGCAGAAAAGCAGGACACGCCATGGAGACATGGGAGCCTTGCTACGCTGATGGGCGGGATGTAAATTGCCAACAGGCACTCTGGAGAAGTGTACGGTGTGTCCTGAAACAAGTAATAAACACAGCTTAGAGAGCATAGGGCACTTCCACTCATGGGCGTATAAATTGGGAAAACTAAATTCAACAAGACACAGGCACCCCAAACTTTACGGCTGCTCTGTTTCCAAGAACCTCCACTTCGGTACACCTTCAATATCCCAGGAAAGAGAAAAATGGATAAAGAAATGGTGGTACTTGGCACAATGGAATATCACTCAGCCATGAAATCAATGTCATAAGGCTAGTTAGCAGCATGATGAATGGATTTAGCTATGATGATTCTAAGTGAAATAAGTCACACAGAAAAAGACACTTATCCTAAGATATCGCTTATAGAGGGAATGTCAATATCGCTACACTTGAACTGAATTACAAAACAGAACAGAGTCACACCTTTAGAAGACACACTATGGCTTCTTAACGGGAAAGGTGAGGTGGGGTGATGCATAAAACAAGGGTTTGAAATTAGCTCGGACACCGCTCCATAAGCCAAATATGTAATAGACAAGGCCTACACCCTGTTCAGTGCACTGGACTCAACACCCCGTAGTCACCGCACAAGAATATATCAGACTAGTAGGAATCTGAAAACCTATGTATTGATATCTCTCTGCAAGTGAACCAAGAGGGTGTAAAGCGGCATAAACACAGCAGGGAAAAGCAGCCAAACCCCATTCTAAACATAAATTACTTTAAAAAACGAACAAAACAAAGACAGTGAAAGAGAGAGAAATTCTTACAAAATCCCTTCAGGGTCTCTGATGCAACCTGGATTGACCATATCTAGACGCACAGCTGGATGAGACATAAGGCTGGACACTCTTGGGGCTGAGAGGATTGGTGAGGTTGGGTGAGCAAACGCAGATACTTTAAAGTAATACCGCGGTGTACCCACCCCATGGGTCTCAAATCTCCAGGTACAAGGGCATCTTCCTACATCAAAACATGCATGGGAAACCCAGAAGATGGTATGCCGTGAGATCGGGAAAGGTTTCTAAAACGCACCTCATTTCTCCTCTCCTTGTGCTCGGGTTCGCCATTCCAGCCGCTTGACTAACCATCTCCCTACTTGGAGAATCAGCACCTTTAACCTCCTGTTTCGTACAGGTTGCAATTTGTCCTGAGGATGAACGGGAAGACGGGGAACCAACGAGAGACTAGCCCTACGTGTTGGGACAGGCACAGGTCTCTCCATTTTCCCATCAGGAAGAAGAATGAACCACAGGCTCAGCCTGCCCCCCAGAACCAAAATAGGGCCTGAAGCAATCCTGAGCTTTTGCGGCCAGCTCCCAAAAAAGTGAGTAGACAAATGGAGCTCAGGGGCACTGCAATTCACAAACGTGCAGAGTTATAAATGATAACTCTCGTCCACAAATATATTGAGGGAAGGCAACGAAGAGGATTTGAAAGCAAGGCAGATTTGCAGGAAACAGATTTCAGGAGGTAGATTCGACTCGCCTTTAAAGCACATGAAAAGTGGCAAAACGTTGACAATGATGCCCTTGGCCAAAAAGGGCGTATGCGTTTTTTCCGGAATATATTCAGGAAAAAACGCATACGCCCTTTTTGGCCAACCAAGCAGGCCTGAAGGGCAAATCAGCGCTACAAAGAAGTCTCGCTTGCCCTCGGTCAAAAGGGACATGCTGAAAAAAGTGTAAAAACCAGAAAAGCAAGACACGCCATGGAGACATAGGAGCCTTGCTACGCTGATGGGCGGGATGTAAATTGCCAACAGGCACTCTGGAGAAGTGTACGGTGTGTCCTGAAACAAGTAATAAACACAGCTTAGAGAGCATAGGGCACTTCCACTCATGGGCGTATAAATTGGGAAAACTAAAAATCAACAAGACACAGGCACCCCAAACTTTACGGCTGCTCTGTTTCCAAGAACCTCCACTTAGGTACACCTTCAATATCCCAGGAAAGAGAACAATGGATAAACAAATGGTGGTACTTGGCACAATGGAATATCACTCAGCCATTAAATCAATGTCATATGGTTAGTTAACAGCATGATGAGTGGATTTAGGTACGATGATTCTAAGTGAAATAAGTCACACAGAAAAAGACACTTATCCTAAGATATCGCTTATAGAGGGAATGTCAAAATCGCTACACTTGAACTGAATTACAAAACAGAACAGAGTCACACCTTTAGAAGACACACTATGGCTGCTTAATGGGAAAGGTGAGGTGGGTGATGCATAAAACAAGGGTTTGAAATTAGCTCAGACACCGCTCCATAAGCCAAATATGTAATAGACAAGGCCTACTCCCTGCTCAGTGAACTGGACTCAACAACCCTAGTCACCGCACAAGAATATATCTGACTAGTAAGAATGTGAAAACCTATGTATCGATATCTCTCTGCAAGTGAATCAAGAGGGTGTAAAGCGGCATAAACACAGCAGGGAAAAGCAGCCAAGCCCCATTCTAAACATAAATTACTTTAAAAAACCCACAAAACAAAGACAGAGAAAGAGAGAGAAATTCTTACAAAATCCGTTCAGGGTCGCTGATGCAACCTGGATTGACCATATCTAGACCCACAGCTGGATGAGACGTAAGGCTGGACACTCTTGGGGCTGAGAGGATTGGTGAGGTTGGGTGAGCAAACACAGATATTTTAAAGTAATACCACGGGGTACCCACCCCATGGGTCTCAAATCTCCAGGTACAAGGGCATCTTCTCACATCAAAACATGCTTGGGAAACACAGAAGATGGTATGCCGTGAGATCGGGAAAGGTTTCTAAAACGCACCTCATTTCTCCTCTCCTTGTGCTCGGGTTCGCCATTCCAGCCGCTGGACTAACCATCTCCCTAGTTGGAGAATCAGCACCTTTAACCTCCTGTTTCGTACAGGTTGCAATTTGTCCTGAGGATGAACGGGAAGACGGGGAACCAACGAGAGACTAGCCCTAGGTGTTGGAACAGGCACAGGTCACTCCATTTACCCATCAGGAAGTAGAATGAACCACAGGCTCAGCCTGCCCCCCAGAACCACAATAGGGCGTGAAGCAAACCTGCGCTTTTGCGGCCAGCTCCAAAAAAAGCGAGAAGACAAATGGAGATCAGGGGCACTGCAATTCACAAACGTGCAGAGTTACAAATGAGAACTCTCGTCCACAAATATATTGAAGGAAGGCAACGAAGAGGATTTGAAAGCAAGGCAGATTTGCAGGAAACTGATTTCAGGAGGTAGATTCGACTCGCCTTTAAAGCACATGAAAAGCGGCAAAACGTTGACAATGATGCCCTTGGCCAAAAAGGGCGTATGCGTTTTTTCCTGAATATATTCATGAAAAAAAGCATACGCCCTTTTTGGCCAACCAAGCAAGCCGGAAGGGCAAATCAGCGCTACAAACAAGTCTCGCTTGCCCTCGGTCAAAAGGGCCATGCTGAAAAAAGTGTAAAAAGCAGAAAAGCAGGACACGCCATGGAGACATGGGAGCCTTGCTACGCTGATGGGCGGGATGTAAATTGCCAACAGGCACTCTGGAGAAGTGTACGGTGTGTCCTGAAACAAGTAATAAACACAGCTTAGAGAGCATAGGGCACTTCCACTCATGGGCGTATAAATTGGGAAAACTAAAAATCAACAAGACACAGGCACCCCAAACTTTACGGCTGCTCTGTTTCCAAGAACCTCCACTTTGGTACACCTTCAATATCCCAGGAAAGAGAACAATGGATAAACAAATGGTGGTACTTGGCACAATGGATTATCACTCAGCCATGAAATCAATATCATAAGGCTAGATAGCAGCATGATGAGTGGATTTAGGTTCGATGATTCTAAGTGAAATAAGTCACACAGAAAAAGACACTTATCCTAAGATATCGCTTATAGAGGGAATGTCAATATCGCTACACTTGAACTGAATTACAAAACAGAACAGAGTCACACCTTTAGAAGACACACTATGGCTTCTTAACGGGAAAGGTGAGGTGGGGTGATGCATAAAACAAGGGTTTGAAATTAGCTCGGACACCGCTCCATAAGCCAAATATGTAATAGACAAGGCCTACACCCTGTTCAGTGAACTGGACTCAACACCCCGTAGTCACCGCACAAGAATATATCAGACTAGTAGGAATCTGAAAACCTATGTATTGATATCTCTCTGCAAGTGAACCAAGAGGGTGTAAAGCGGCATAAACACAGCAGGGAAAAGCAGCCAAGCCCCATTCTAAACATAAATTACTGTTAAAAACCCACAAAACAAAGACAGTGAAAGAGAGAGAAATTCTTACAAAATCCGTTCAGGGTCTCTGATGCAACCTGGATTGACCATATCTAGACCCACAGCTGGATGAGACATAAGGCTGGACACTCTTGTGGCTGAGAGGATTGGTGAGGTTGGGTGAGCAAACGCAGATATTTTAAAGTAATACCGCGGGGTACCCACCCCATTGGTCTCAAATCTCCAGCTACAAGGGCATCTTCTCACATCAAAACATGCATGGGAAACACAGAAGATGGTATGCCGTGAGATCGGGAAAGGTTTCTAAAACGCACCTCATTTCTCCTCTCCTTGTGCTCGGGTTCGCCATTCCAGCCACTTGACTAACCATCTCCCTACTTGGAGAATCAGCACCTTTAACCTCCTGTTTCGTACAGGTTGCAATTTGTCCTGAGGATGAACGGGAAGACGGGGAACCAACGAAAGACTAGCCCTAGGTGTTGGGACAGGCACAGGTAACTCCATTTACCCATCAGGAAGAAGAATGAACCACAGGCTCAGCCTGCCCCCCAGAACCAAAATAGGGCCTGAAGCAATCCTGCGCTTTTGCGGCCAGCTCCCACAAAAGCGAGAAGACAAATGGAGCTCAGGGGCACTGCAATTCACAAACGTGCAGAGTTACACATGAGAACTCTCGTCCACAAATATATTGAAGGAAGGCAACGAAGAGGATTTGAAAGCAAGGCAGATTTGCAGGAAACTGAATTCAGGAGGCAGATTCGACTCGCCTTTAAAGCACATGAAAATCGGCAAAACGTTGACAATGATGCCCTTGGCCAAAAAGGGCGTATGCGTTTTTTCCTGAATATATTCAGGAAAAAACGCATACGCCCTTTTTGGCCAACCAAGCAGGCCGGAAGGGCAAATCAGCGCTACAAAGAAGTCTCGCTTGCCCTCGGTCAAAAGGGCCATGCTGAAAAAAGTGTAAAAACCAGAAAAGCAAGACACGCCATGGAGACATAGGAGCCTTGCTACGCTGATGGGCGGGATGTAAATTGCCAACAGGCACTCTGGAGAAGTGTACGGTGTGTCCTGAAACAAGTAATAAACACAGCTTAGAGAGCATAGGGCACTTCCACTCATGGGAGTATAAATTGGGAAAACTAAAAATCAACAAGACACAGGCACCCCAAACTTTACGGCTGCTCTGTTTCCAAGAACCTCCACTTTGGTACACCTTCAATATCCCAGGAAAGAGAACAATGGATAAACAAATGGTGGTACTTGGCACAATGGAATATCACTCAGCCATGAAATCAATGTCATAAGGCTAGTTAGCAGCATGATGAGTGGATTTAGTTACGATGATTCTAAGTGAAATAGGTCACACAGAAAAAGACACTTATCCTAAGATATCGCTTATAGAGGGAATGTCAAAATCGCTACACTTGAACTGAATTACAAAACAGAACAGAGTCACACCTTTAGAAGACACACTATGGCTGCTTAACGGGAAAGGTGAGGTGGGGTGATGCATAAAACAAGGGTTTGAAATTAGCTCAGAGACCGCTCCATAGGCCAAATATGTAATAGACAAGGCCTACTCCCTGCTCAGTGAACTGGACTCAACACCCCCTAGTCAACGCCCAAGAATATATCTGACTAGTAAGAATCTGAAAACCTATGTATCGATATCTCTCTGCAAGTGAATCAAGAGGGTGTAAAGCGGCATATACACAGAAGGGAAAAGCAGCCAAGCCCCATTCTAAACATACATTACTTTAAAAAACCCACAAAACAAAGACAGTGAAAGAGAGAGAAATTCTTACAAAATCCATTCAGGGTCTCTGATGCAACATGGATTGACCATATCTAGACACACAGCTGGATGAGACATAAGGCTGGACATTCTTGGGCTGAGAGGATTGGTGAGGTTGGGTGAGCAAACGCAGATACTTTAAAGTAATACCGCGGGGTACCCACCCCATGGGTCTCAAATCTCCAGGTACAAGGGCATCTTCCTACATCCAAACATGCATGGGAAACCCAGAAGATGGTATGCCGTGAGATCGGGAAAGGTTTCTAAAACGCACCTCATTTCTCCTCTCCTTGTGCTCAGGTTCGCCATTCCAGCCGCTTGACTAACCATCTCCCTACTTGGAGAATCAGCACCTTTAACCTCCTGTTTCGTACAGGTTGCAATTTGTCCTGAGGATGAACGGGAAGACGGGGAACCAACGAGAGACTAGCCCTAGGTGTTGGGACAGGCACAGGTCAGTCCATTTTCCCATCAGGAAGAAGAATGAACCACAGGCTCAGCCTGCCCCCCAGAACCAAAATAGGGCCTGAAGCAATCCTGTGTTTTGCGGCCAGCTCCAATAAAAGCGAGTAGACAAGTGGAGCTCAGGGGCACTGCAATTCACAAACGTGCAGAGTTTAAAATGATAAATCTCGTCCACAAATATATTGAGGGAAGGCAACGAAGAGGATTTGAAAGCAAGACAGATTTGCAGGAAATTGATTGCAGGAGGTAGATTCGACTCGCCTTTAAAGCACATGAAAAGCGGCAAAACGTTGACAATGATGCCCTTGGCCAAAAAGGGCGTATGCGTTTTTTCCTGAATATATTCAGGAAAAAACGCATACGCCCTTTTTGGCCAACCAAGCAGGCCGGAAGGGCAAATCAGCGCTACAAAGAAGTCTCGCTTGCCCTCGGTCAAAAGGGCCATGCTGAAAAAAGTGTAAAAACCAGAAAAGCAGGACACGCCATGGAGACATGGGAGCCTTGCTACGCTGATGGGCGGGATGTAAATTGCCAACAGGCACTCTGGAGAAGTGTACGGTGTGACCTGAAACAAGTAATAAACAAAGCTTAGAGGGCATAGGGCACTTCGACTCATGGGCGTATAAATTGGGAAAACTAAAAATCAACAAGACACAGGCACCCCAAACTTTACGGCTGCTCTGTTTCCAAGAACCTCCACTTTGGTACACCTTCAATATCCCAGGAAAGAGAACAATGGATAAACAAATGGTGGTACTTGGCACAATGGAATATCACTCAGCCATTAAATCAATGTCATCAGGCTAGTTAACAGCATGATGAGTGGATTTAGATCCGATGATTCTAAGTGAAATAAGTCACACAGAAAAAGACACTTATCCTAAGATATCGCTTATAGAGGGAATGTCAAAATCGCTACACTTGAACTGAATTACAAAACAGAACAGAGTCACACCTTTAGAAGACACACTATGGCTGCTTAATGGGAAAGGTGAGGTGGGTGATGCATAAAACAAGGGTTTGAAATTAGCTCAGACACCGCTCCATAAGCCAAATATGTAATAGACAAGGCCTACTCCCTGCTCAGTGAACTGGACTCAACAACCCTAGTCACCGCACAAGAATATATCTGACTAGTAAGAATGTGAAAACCTATGTATCGATATCTCTCTGCAAGTGAATCAAGAGGGTGTAAAGCGGCATAAACACAGCAGGGAAAAGCAGCCAAGCCCCATTCTAAACATAAATTACTTTAAAAAACCCACAAAACAAAGACAGAGAAAGAGAGAGAAATTCTTACAAAATCCGTTCAGGGTCGCTGATGCAACCTGGATTGACCATATCTAGACCCACAGCTGGATGAGACGTAAGGCTGGACACTCTTGGGGCTGAGAGGATTGGTGAGGTTGGGTGAGCAAACACAGATATTTTAAAGTAATACCACGGGGTACCCACCCCATGGGTCTCAAATCTCCAGGTACAAGGGCATCTTCTCACATCAAAACATGCTTGGGAAACACAGAAGATGGTATGCCGTGAGATCGGGAAAGGTTTCTAAAACGCACCTCATTTCTCCTCTCCTTGTGCTCGGGTTCGCCATTCCAGCCGCTGGACTAACCATCTCCCTAGTTGGAGAATCAGCACCTTTAACCTCCTGTTTCGTACAGGTTGCAATTTGTCCTGAGGATGAACGGGAAGACGGGGAACCAACGAGAGACTAGCCCTAGGTGTTGGAACAGGCACAGGTCACTCCATTTACCCATCAGGAAGTAGAATGAACCACAGGCTCAGCCTGCCCCCCAGAACCACAATAGGGCGTGAAGCAAACCTGCGCTTTTGCGGCCAGCTCCAAAAAAAGCGAGAAGACAAATGGAGATCAGGGGCACTGCAATTCACAAACGTGCAGAGTTACAAATGAGAACTCTCGTCCACAAATATATTGAAGGAAGGCAACGAAGAGGATTTGAAAGCAAGGCAGATTTGCAGGAAACTGATTTCAGGAGGTAGATTCGACTCGCCTTTAAAGCACATGAAAAGCGGCAAAACGTTGACAATGATGCCCTTGGCCAAAAAGGGCGTATGCGGTTTTTCCTGAATATATTCATGAAAAAAAGCATACGCCCTTTTTGGCCAACCAAGCAAGCCGGAAGGGCAAATCAGCGCTACAAACAAGTCTCGCTTGCCCTCGGTCAAAAGGGCCATGCTGAAAAAAGTGTAAAAAGCAGAAAAGCAGGACACGCCATGGAGACATGGGAGACTTGCTACGCTGATGGGCGGGATGTAAATTGCCAACAGGCACTCTGGAGAAGTGTACGGTGTGTCCTGAAACAAGTAATAAACACAGCTTAGAGAGCATAGGGCACTTCCACTCATGGGCGTATAAATTGGGAAAACTAAAAATCAACAAGACACAGGCACCCCAAACTTTACGGCTGCTCTGTTTCCAAGAACCTCCACTTTGGTACACCTTCAATATCCCAGGAAAGAGAACAATGGATAAACAAATGGTGGTACTTGGCACAATGGATTATCACTCAGCCATGAAATCAATATCATAAGGCTAGATAGCAGCATGATGAGTGGATTTAGGTTCGATGATTCTAAGTGAAATAAGTCAAACAGAAAAAGACACTTATCCTAAGATATCGCTTATAGAGGGAATGTCAAAATCGCTACACTTGAACTGAATTACAAAACAGAACAGAGTCACACCTTTAGAAGACATACTATGGCTGCTTAACGGGAAAGGTGAGGTGGGGTGATGCAAAAAACAAGGGTTTGAAATTAGCTCAGAGACCGCTCCATAAGCCAAATATGTAATAGACAAGGCCTACTCCCTGCTCAGTGAACTGGACTCAACACCCCCTAGTCAACGCCCAAGAATATATCTGACTAGTTAGAATCTGAAAACCTATGTATCGATATCTCTCTGCAAGTGAATCAAGAGGGTGTAAAGCGGCATAAACAAAGCAGGGAAAAGCAGCCAAGCCCCATTCTAAACATAAATTACTGTTAAAAACCCACAAAACAAAGACAGTGAAAGAGAGAGAAATTCTTACAAAATCCGTTCAGGGTCTCTGATGCAACCTGGATTGACCATATCTAGACCCACAGCTGGATGAGACATAAGGCTGGACACTCTTGTGGCTGAGAGGATTGGTGAGGTTGGGTGAGCAAACGCAGATATTTTAAAGTAATACCGCGGGGTACCCACCCCATTGGTCTCAAATCTCCAGCTACAAGGGCATCTTCTCACATCAAAACATGCATGGGAAACACAGAAGATGGTATGCCGTGAGATCGGGAAAGGTTTCTAAAACGCACCTCATTTCTCCTCTCCTTGTGCTCGGGTTCGCCATTCCAGCCACTTGACTAACCATCTCCCTACTTGGAGAATCAGCACCTTTAACCTCCTGTTTCGTACAGGTTGCAATTTGTCCTGAGGATGAACGGGAAGACGGGGAACCAACGAAAGACTAGCCCTAGGTGTTGGGACAGGCACAGGTAACTCCATTTACCCATCAGGAAGAAGAATGAACCACAGGCTCAGCCTGCCCCCCAGAACCAAAATAGGGCCTGAAGCAATCCTGCGCTTTTGCGGCCAGCTCCCACAAAAGCGAGAAGACAAATGGAGCTCAGGGGCACTGCAATTCACAAACGTGCAGAGTTACACATGAGAACTCTCGTCCACAAATATATTGAAGGAAGGCAACGAAGAGGATTTGAAAGCAAGGCAGATTTGCAGGAAACTGAATTCAGGAGGCAGATTCGACTCGCCTTTAAAGCACATGAAAATCGGCAAAACGTTGACAATGATGCCCTTGGCCAAAAAGGGCGTATGCGTTTTTTCCTGAATATATTCAGGAAAAAACGCATACGCCCTTTTTGGCCAACCAAGCAGGCCGGAAGGGCAAATCAGCGCTACAAAGAAGTCTCGCTTGCCCTCGGTCAAAAGGGCCATGCTGAAAAAAGTGTAAAAACCAGAAAAGCAAGACACGCCATGGAGACATAGGAGCCTTGCTACGCTGATGGGCGGGATGTAAATTGCCAACAGGCACTCTGGAGAAGTGTACGGTGTGTCCTGAAACAAGTAATAAACACAGCTTAGAGAGCATAGGGCACTTCCACTCATGGGAGTATAAATTGGGAAAACTAAAAATCAACAAGACACAGGCACCCCAAACTTTACGGCTGCTCTGTTTCCAAGAACCTCCACTTTGGTACACCTTCAATATCCCAGGAAAGAGAACAATGGATAAACAAATGGTGGTACTTGGCACAATGGAATATCACTCAGCCATGAAATCAATGTCATAAGGCTAGTTAGCAGCATGATGAGTGGATTTAGTTACGATGATTCTAAGTGAAATAGGTCACACAGAAAAAGACACTTATCCTAAGATATCGCTTATAGAGGGAATGTCAAAATCGCTACACTTGAACTGAATTACAAAACAGAACAGAGTCACACCTTTAGAAGACACACTATGGCTGCTTAACGGGAAAGGTGAGGTGGGGTGA
The DNA here is from genome assembly GCF_028564815.1 of Eubalaena glacialis. Classification (NCBI taxonomy): domain Eukaryota; kingdom Metazoa; phylum Chordata; class Mammalia; order Artiodactyla; family Balaenidae; genus Eubalaena; species Eubalaena glacialis. Next base: position 58,441 of record NW_026871510.1, read on the forward strand.
TGCATAAAACAAGGGTTTGAAATTAGCTCAGAGACCGCTCCATAGGCCAAATATGTAATAGACAAGGCCTACTCCCTGCTCAGTGAACTGGACTCAACACCCCCTAGTCAACGCCCAAGAATATATCTGACTAGTAAGAATCTGAAAACCTATGTATCGATATCTCTCTGCAAGTGAATCAAGAGGGTGTAAAGCGGCATATACACAGAAGGGAAAAGCAGCCAAGCCCCATTCTAAACATACATTACTTTAAAAAACCCACAAAACAAAGACAGTGAAAGAGAGAGAAATTCTTACAAAATCCATTCAGGGTCTCTGATGCAACCTGGATTGACCATATCTAGACTCACAGCTGGATGAGACATAAGGCTGGACACTCTTGGGGTTGAGAGGATTGGTGAGGTTGGGTGAGCAAACGCAGATACTTTAAAGTAATACCGCGGGGTACCCACCCCATGGGTCTCAAATCTCCAGGTACAAGGGCATCTTCCTACATCCAAACATGCATGGGAAACCCAGAAGATGGTATGCCGTGAGATCGGGAAAGGTTTCTAAAACGCAACTCATTTCTCCTCTCCTTGTGCTCAGGTTCGCCATTCCAGCCGCTTGACTAACCATCTCACTACTTGGAGAATCAGCACCTTTAACCTCCTGTTTCGTACAGGTTGCAATTTGTCCTGAGGATGAACGGGAAGACGGGGAACCAACGAGAGACTAGCCCTAGGTGTTGGGACAGGCACAGGTCAGTCCATTTTCCCATCAGGAAGAAGAATGAACCACAGGCTCAGCCTGCCCCCCAGAACCAAAATAGGGCCTGAAGCAATCCTGTGTTTTGCGGCCAGCTCCAATAAAAGCGAGTAGACAAGTGGAGCTCAGGGGCACTGCAATTCACAAACGTGCAGAGTTTAAAATGATAAATCTCGTCCACAAATATATTGAGGGAAGGCAACGAAGAGGATTTGAAAGCAAGACAGATTTGCAGGAAACTGATTGCAGGAGGTAGATTCGACTCGCCTTTAAAGCACATGAAAAGCGGCAAAACGTTGACAATGATGCCCTTGGCCAAAAAGGGCGTATGCGTTTTTTCCTGAATATATTCAGGAAAAAACGCATACGCCCTTTTTGGCCAACCAAGCAGGCCGGAAGGGCAAATCAGCGCTACAAAGAAGTCTCGCTTGCCCTCGGTCAAAAGGGCCATGCTGAAAAAAGTGTAAAAACCAGAAAAGCAGGACACGCCATGGAGACATGGGAGCCTTGCTACGCTGATGGGCGGGATGTAAATTGCCAACAGGCACTCTGGAGAAGTGTACGGTGTGACCTGAAACAAGTAATAAACAAAGCTTAGAGGGCATAGGGCACTTCGACTCATGGGCGTATAAATTGGGAAAACTAAAAATCAACAAGACACAGGCACCCCAAACTTTACGGCTGCTCTGTTTCCAAGAACCTCCACTTTGGTACACCTTCAATATCCCAGGAAAGAGAACAATGGATAAACAAATGGTGGTACTTGGCACAATGGAATATCACTCAGCCATTAAATCAATGTCATCAGGCTAGTTAACAGCATGATGAGTGGATTTAGATCCGATGATTCTAAGTGAAATAAGTCACACAGAAAAAGACACTTATCCTAAGATATCGCTTATAGAGGGAATGTCAAAATCGCTACACTTGAACTGAATTACAAAACAGAACAGAGTCACACCTTTAGAAGACACACTATGGCTGCTTAATGGGAAAGGTGAGGTGGGTGATGCATAAAACAAGGGTTTGAAATTAGCTCAGACACCGCTCCATAAGCCAAATATGTAATAGACAAGGCCTACTCCCTGCTCAGTGAACTGGACTCAACAACACTAGTCACTGCACAAGAATATATCTGACTAGTAAGAATGTGAAAACCTATGTATCGATATCTCTCTGCAAGTGAATCAAGAGGGTGTAAAGCGGCATAAACACAGCAGGGAAAAGCAGCCAAGCCCCATTCTAAACATAAATTACTTTAAAAAACCAACAAAACAAAGACAGTGAAAGGGAGAGAAATTCTTACAAAATCCGTTCAGGGTCTCTGATGCAACCTGGATTGACCATATCTAGACTCACAGCTGGATGAGACATAAGGCTGGACACTCTTGGGGTTGAGAGGATTGGTGAGGTTGGGTGAGCAAACGCAGATACTTTAAAGTAATACCGCGGGGTACCCACCCCATGGGTCTCAAATCTCCAGGTACAAGGGCATCTTCCTACATCCAAACATGCATGGGAAACCCAGAAGATGGTATGCCGTGAGATCGGGAAAGGTTTCTAAAACGCAACTCATTTCTCCTCTCCTTGTGCTCAGGTTCGCCATTCCAGCCGCTTGACTAACCATCTCACTACTTGGAGAATCAGCACCTTTAACCTCCTGTTTCGTACAGGTTGCAATTTGTCCTGAGGATGAACGGGAAGACGGGGAACCAACGAGAGACTAGCCCTAGGTGTTGGGACAGGCACAGGTCACTCCATTTTCCCATCAGGAAGAAGAATGAACCACAGGCTCAGCCTGCCCCCCAGAACCAAAATAGGGCCTGAAGCAATCCTGCGCTTTTGCGGCTAGCTCCCAAAAAAGCGAGTAGACAAATGGAGATCAGCGGCACTGCAATTCAGAAACATGCAGAGTTATAAATGAGAACTCTCGTCCACAAATATATTGAGGGAAGGCAACGAATAGGATTTGAAAGCAAGACAGATTTGCAGGAAACAGATTTCAGGAGGCAGATTCGACTCGCCTTTAAAGCACATGAAAAGCGGCAAAACGTTGACAATGATGCCCTTGGCCAAAAAGGGCGTATGCGTTTTTTCCTGAATATATTCAGGAAAAAACGCATACGCCCTTTTTGGCCAACCAAGCAGGCCGGAAGGGCAAATCAGCCCTACAAAGAAGTCTCGCTTGCCTTCGGTCAAAAGGGCCATGCCGAAAAAAGTGTAAAAACCAGAAAAGCAAGACACGCCATGGAGACATGGGAGCCTTGCTACGCTGATGGGCGGGATGTAAATTGCCAACAGGCACTCTGGAGAAGTGTACGGTGTGTCCTGAAACAAGTAATAAACACAGCTTAGAGAGCATAGGGCACTTCCACTCATGGACGTATAAATTGGGAAAACTAAAAATCAACAAGACACAGGCACCCCAAACTTTACGGCTGCTCTGTTTCCAAGAACCTCCACTTCAGTACACCTTCAATATCCCAGGAAAGAGAAAAATGGATAAAGAAATGGTGGTACTTGGCACAATGGAATATCCCTCAGCCATGAAATTAATGTCATAAAGCTAGTTAGCAGCATGATGAGTGGATTTAGGTACGATGATTCTAAGTGAAATAAGTCACACAGAAAAAGACACTTATCCTAAGATATCGCTTATAGAGGGAATGTCAAAATCGCTACACTTGAACTGAATTACAAAACAGAACAGAGTCACACCTTTAGAAGACACACTATGGCTGCTTAACGGGAAAGGTGGGGTGCGGTGATGCATAAAACAAGGGTTTGAAATTAGCTCAGACACCACTCCATAAGCCAAATATGTAATAGACAAGGCCTACTCCCTGCTCAGTGGACTGGACTCAACACTCCCTAGTCACCGCACAAGATATATCTGACTAGTAAGAATCTGAAAACCTATGTATTAATATCTCTCTGCAAGTGAATCAAGAGGGTGTAAAGCGGCATAAACAGAGCAGGGAAAAGCAGCCAAGCCCCATTCTAAACATAAATTATTTTAAAAAACCCACAAAACAAAGACAGTGAAAGACAGAGAAATTCTTACAAAATCCGTTCAGGGTCTCTGATGCAACCTGGATTGACCATATCTAGACCCACAGCTGGATGAGACATAAGGCTGGACACTCTTGTGGCTGAGAGGATTGGTGAGGTTGGGTGAGCAAACGCAGATATTTTAAAGTAATACCGCGGGGTACCCACCCCATGGGTCTCAAATCTCCAGGTACAAGGGCATCTTCTCACATCAAAACATGCATGGGAAACCCAGAAGATGGTATGCCGTGAGATCGGGAAAGGTTTCTAAAACGCACCTCATTTCTCCTCTCCTTGTGCTCGGGTTCGCCATTCCAGCTGCTTGACTAACCATCTCCCTACTTGGAGAATCAGCACCTTTAACCTCCTGTTTCGTACAGGTTGCAATTTGTCCTGAGGATGAACGGGAAGACGGGGAACCAACGAGAGACTAGCCCTAGGTGTTGGAACAGGCACAGGTCACTCCATTTACCCATCAGGAAGAAGAATGAACCACAGGCTCAGCCTGCCCCCCAGAACCAAAATAGGGCCTGAAGCAATCCTGCGCTTTTGCAGCCAGCTCCCAAAAAAGCGAGAAGACAAATGGAGCTCAGGGGCACTGCAATTCACAAACGTGCAGAGTTACAAATGAGAACTCTCGTCCACAAATATATTGAAGGAAGGCAACGAAGAGGATTTGAAAGCAAGGCAGATTTGCAGGAAACTGATTTCAGGAGGTAGATTCGACTCGCCTTTAAAGCACATGAAAAGCGGCAAAACGTTGACAATGATGCCCTTGGCCAAAAAGGGCGTATGCGGTTTTTCCTGAATATATTCAGGAAAAAACGCATACGCCCTTTTTGGCCAACCAAGCAGGCCGGAAGGGCAAATCAGCGCTACAAAGAAGTCTCGCTTGCCCTCGGTCAAAAGGGCCATGCTGAAAAAAGTGTAAAAAGCAGAAAAGCAGGACACGCAATGGAGACATGGGAGCCTTGCTACGCTGATGGGCGGGATGTAAATTGCCAACAGGCACTCTGGAGAAGTGTACGGTGTGTTCTGAAACAAGTAATAAACACAGCTTAGAGAGCATAGGGCACTTCCACTCATGGGCGTATAAATTGGGAAAACTAAAAATCAACAAGACACAGGCACCCCAAACTTTACGGCTGCTCTGTTTCCAAGAACCTCCACTTTGGTACACCTTCAATATCCCAGGAAAGAGCACAATGGATAAACAAATGGTGGTACTTTGCACAATGGAATATCACTCAGCCATGAAATCAATGTCATAAGGCTAGTTAGCAGCATGATGAGTGGATTTAGGTCCGATGATTCTAAGTGAAATAGGTCACACAGAAAAAGACACTTATCCTAAGATATCGCTTATAGAGGGACTGTCAAAATCGCTACACTTGAACTGAATTACAAAACAGAACAGAGTCACACCTTTAGAAGACACACTCTGGCTGCTTAACGGGAAAGCTGAGGTGGGGTGATGCATAAAACAAGGGTTTGAAATTAGCTCAGACACCGCTCCATAAGCCAAATATGTAATAGACAAGGCCTACTCCCTGCTCAGTGAACTGGACTCAACACCCCCTAGTCAACGCCCAAGTATATATCTGAATAGTAAGAATCTGAAAACCTATGTATCGATATCTCTCTGCAAGTGAATCAAGAGGGTGTAAAGCGGCATAAACACAGCAGGGAAAAGCAGCCAAGCCCCATTCTAAACATAAATTACTTTTAAAAACCCACAAAACAAAGACAGGGAAAGAGAGAGAAATTCTTACAAAATCCGTTCAGGGTCGCTGATGCAAGCTGGATTGACCATATCTAGACCCACAGCTGGATGAGACATAAGGCTGGACACTCTTGGGGCTGAGAGGATTGGTGATGTTGGGTGAGCAAACGCAGATACTTTAAAGTAATACCGCGGGGTACCCACCACATGGGTCTCAAATCTCCAGGTAAAAGGGCATCTTCCTACATCAAAAAATGCATGGGAAACCCAGAAGATGGTATGCTGTGAGATCGGGAAAGGTTTCTAAAACGCACCTCATTTCTCCTCTCCTGGTGCTCGGGTTCGCCATTCCAGCCGCTTGACTAACCATCTCCCTACTTGGAGAATCAGCACCTTTAACCTCCTGTTTCGTACAGGTTGCAATTTGTCCTAAGGATGAACGGGAAGACGGGGAACCAACGAGAGACTAGCCCTAGGTGTTGGGACAGGCACAGGTCACTCCATTTTCCCATCAGGAAGAAGAATGAACAACAGGTTCAGCCTGCCCCCCAGAACCAAAATAGGGCCTGAAGCAATCCTGCGTTTTTGCGGCCAGCTCCCAAAAAAGCGAGTAGACAAATGGAGATCAGGGGCACTGCAATTCAGAAACATGCAGAGTTATAAATGAGAACTCTCGTCCACAAATATATTGAGGGAAGGCAACGAAGAGGATTTGAAAGCAAGACAGATTTGCAGGAAACAGATTTCAGGAGGTAGATTCGACTCGCCTTTAAAGCACATGAAAAGCGGCAAAACGTTGACAATGATGCCCTTGGCCAAAAAGGGCGTATGCGTTTTTTCCTGAATATATTCAGGAAAAAACGCATACGCCCTTTTTGGCCAACCATGCAGGCCGCAAGGGCAAATCAGCGCTACAAAGAACTCTCGCTTGCCCTCGGTCAAAAGGGCCATGCTGAAAAAAGTGTAAAATGCAGAAAAGCAAGACAGGCCATGGAGACATGGGAGCCTTGCTACGCTGATGGGCGGGATGTAAATTGCCAACAGCCACTCTGGAGAAGTGTACGGTGTGTCCTGAAACAAGTAATAAACACAGCTTAGAGAGCATAGGGCACTTCCACTCATGGGCGTATAAATTGGGAAAACTAAAAATCAACAAGACACAGGCACCCCAAACTTTACGGCTGCTCTGTTTCCAAGAACCTCCACTTTGGTACACCTTCAATATCCCAGGAAAGAGAACAATGGATAAACAAATGGTGGTACTTGGCACAATGGAATATCACTCAGCCATGAAATCAATGTCATAAGGCTAGATAGCAGCATGATGAGTGGATTTAGGTCCGATGATTCTAAGTGAAATAAGTCACACAGAAAAAGACACTTATCCTAAGATATCGCTTATAGAGGGAATGTCAAAATCGCGACACTTGAACTGAATTACAAAACAGAACAGAGTCACACCTTTAGAAGACACACTATGGCTGCTAAATGGGAAAGGTGAGGTGGGTGATGCATAAAACAAGGGTTTGAAATTAGCTCAGAGACCGCTCCATAAGCCAAATATGTAATAGACAAGGCCTACTCCCGGCTCAGTGAACTGGACTCAACAACCCTAGTCACTGCACAAGAATATATCTGACTAGTAAGAATGTGAAAACCTATGTATCGATATCTCTCTGCAAGTCAATCAAGAGGGTGTAAAGCGGCATAAACACAGCAGGGAAAAGCAGCCAAGCCCCATTCTAAACATAAATTACTTTAAAAAACCCACAAAACAAAGACAGTGAAAGAGAGAGAAATTCTTACAAAATCCGTTCAGGGTCTCTGATGCAACCTGGAATGACCATATCTAGACCCACAGCTGGATGAGACATAAGGCTGGACACTCTTGTGGCTGAGAGGATTGGTGAGGTTGAGTGAGCAAACACAGATACTTTAAAGTAATACCGCGGGGTACCCACCCCATGGGTCTCAAATCTCCAGGTACAAGGGCATCTTCCTACATCCAAATATGCATGGGAAACCCAGAAGATGGTATGCCGTGAGATCGGGAAAGGTTTCTAAAACGCACCTCATTTCTCCTCTCCTTGTGCTCGGGTTCGCCATTCCAGCCGCTTGACTAACCATCTCCCTACTTGGAGAATCAGCACCTTTAACCTCCTGTTTCGTACAGGTTGCAATTTGTCCTGAGGATGAACGGGAAGACGGGGAACCAACGAGAGACTAGCCCTAGGTGTTGGGACAGACACAGGTCACTCCATTTTCCCATCAGGAAGAAGAATGAACCACAGGCTCAGCCTGCCCCCCAGAACCAAAATAGGGCCTGAAGCAATCCTGTGTTTTGCGGCCAGCTCCCAAAAAAGCGAGTAGACAAATGGAGCTCAGGGGCACTGCAATTCACAAACGTGCAGAGTTACAAATGAGAACTCTCGTCCACAAATATATTGAGGGAAGGCAACGAAGAGGATTTGAAAGCAAGACAGATTTGCAGGAAACAGATTTCAGGAGGTAGATTCGACTCGCCTTTAAAGCACATGAAAAGCGGCAAAACGTTGACAATGATGCCCTTGGCCAAAAAGGGCCTATGCGTTTTTTCTGAATATATTCCGGAAAAAACGCATACGCCCTTTTTGGCCAACCAAGCAGGCCGGAAGGGCAAATCAGCGCTTCAAAGAAGTCTCGCTTGCCCTCGGTCAAAAGGGCCATGCTGAAAAAAGTGTAAAAAGCAGAAAAGCAGGACAGGCCATGGAGACATGGGAGCCTTGCTACGCTGATGGGCGGGATGTAAATTGCCAACAGGCACTCTGGAGAAGTGTACTGTGTGTCCTGAAAGAAGTAATAAACACAGCTTAGAGAGCATAGGGCACTTCCACTCATGGGCGTATAAATTGGGAAAACTAAAAATCAACAAGACACAGGCACCCCAAACTTTACGGCTGCTCTGTTTCCAAGAACCTCCACTTTGGTACACCTTCAATATCCCAGGAAAGAGAACAATGGATAAACAAATGGTGGTACTTGGCACAATGGAATATCACTCAGCCATGAAATCAATGTCATAAGGCTAGTTAGCAGCATGATGAGTGGATTTAGATCCGATGATCCTAAGTGAAATAAGTCACACAGAAAAAGACACTTATCCTAAGATATCGCTTATAGAGGGAATGTCAAAATCGCTACACTTGAACTGAATTACAAAACAGAACAGAGTCACACCTTTAGAAGACACACTATGGCTGCTTAACGGGAAAGGTGAGGTGGGTGATGCATAAAACAAGGGTTTGAAATTAGCTCAGACACCGCTCCATAAGCCAAATATGTAATAGACAAGGCCTACTCCCTGCTCAGTGAACTGGACTCAACACCCCCTTGTCACCGCACAAGAATATATCTGACTAGTAAGAATCTGAAAACCTATGTATCGATATCTCTCTGCAAGTGAATCAAGAGGGTGTAAAGCGGCATAAACAGAGCAGGGAAAAGCAGCCAAGCCCCATTCTAAACATAAATTACTTTAAAAAACCCACAAAACAAAGACAGTGAAAGAGAGAAATTCTTACAAAATCCGTTCAGGGTCGCTGATGCAACCTGGATTGACCATATCTAGACCCACAGCTGGATGAGACATAAGGCTGGACACTCTTGGGGCTGAGAGGATTGGTGAGGTTGGGTTAACAAACGCAGATATTTTAAAGTAATACCGCGGGGTACCCACCCCATGGGTCTCAAATCTCCAGGTACAAGGGCATCTTCTCACATCAAAACATGCATGGGAAACACAGAAGATGGTATGCCGTGAGATCGGGAAAGGTTTCTAAAACGCACCTCATTTCTCCTCTCCTTGTGCTCGGGTTCGCCATTCCAGCTGCTTGACTAACCATCTCCCTACTTGGAGAATCAGCACCTTTAACCTCCTGTTTCGTACAGGTTGCAATTTGTCCTGAGGATGAACGGGAAGACGGGGAACCAACGAGAGACCAGCCCTAGGTGTTGGGACAGGCACAGATCACTCCATTTACCCATCAGGAAGAAGAATGAACCACAGGCTCAGCCTTCCCCCCAGAACCAAAATAGGGCCTGAAGCAATCCTGCGCTTTTGCGGCCAGCTCCCAAAAAAGCGAGAAGACAAATGGAGCTCAGGGGCACTGCAATTCACAAACGTGCAGAGTTACAAATGAGAACTCTCGTCCACAAATATATTGAAGGAAGGCAACGAAGAGGATTTGAAAGCAAGGCAGATTTGCAGGAAACTGATTTCAGGAGGTAGATTCGACTCGCCTTTAAAGCACATGAAAAGCGGCAAAACGTTGACAATTATGCCCTTGGCCAAAAAGGGCGTATGCGTTTTTTCCTGAATATATTCAGGAAAAAACGCATACGCCCTTTTTGGCCAACCAAGCAGGCCGGAAGGGCAAATCAGCGCTTCAAAGAAGTCTCGCTTGCCCTCGGTCAAATGGGCCATGCTGAAAAAAGTGTAAAAACCAGAAAAGCAGGACACGCCATGGAGACATGGGAGCCTTGCTACGCTGATGGGCGGGATGTAAATTGCCAACAGTCACTCTGGAGAAGTGTACGGTGTGTCCTGAAACAAGTAATAAACACAGCTTAGAGAGCATAGGGCACTTCCACTCATGGGCGTATAAATTGGGAAAACTAAAAATCAACAAAACACAGGCACCCCAAACTTTACGGCTGCTCTGTTTCCAAGAACCTCCACTTCGATACACCTTCAATATCCCAGCAAAGAGAACAATGGATAAACAAATGGTGGTACTTGGCACAATGGAATATCACTCAGCCATGAAATCAATGTCATAAGGCTAGTTAGCAGCATGATGAGTGGATTTAGGTACGATGATTCTAAGTGAAATAGGTCACACAGAAAAAGACACTTATCCTAAGATATCGTTTATAGAGGGAATGTCAAAATCGCTACACTTGAACTGAATTACAAAACAGAACAGAGTCACACCTTTAGAAGACACACTATGGCTGCTTAACGGGAAAGGTGAGTTGGGTGATGCATAAAACAAGGGTTTGAAATTAGCTCAGAGACCGCTCCATAAGCCAAATATGTAATAGACAAGGCCTACTCCCTGCTCAGTGAACTGGACTCAACACCCCCTAGTCAACGCCCAAGAATATATCTGACTAGTAAGAATCTGAAAACCTAAGTATCGATATCTCTCTGCAAGTGAATCAAGAGGGTGTAAAGCAGCATAAACACAGCAGGGAAAAGCAGCCAAGCCCATTCTAAACATACATTACTTTAAAAAACCCACAAAACAAAGACAGTGAAAGAGAGAGAAATTCTTACAAAATCCGTTCAGGGTCTCTGATGCAACCTGGATTGACCATATCTAGCCCCACAGCTGGATGAGACATAAGGCTGTACATTATTGGGCTGAGAGGATTGGTGAGGTTGGGTGAGCAAACGCAGATACTTTAAAGTAATACCGCGGGGTACCCACCCCATGTGTCTCAAATCTCCAGGTACAAGGGCATCTTCCTACATCCAAATATGCATGGGAAACCCAGAAGATGGTATGCCGTGATATCGAGAAAGGTTTCTAAAACGCACCTCATTTCTCCTCTCCTTGTGCTCGGGTTCGCCATTCCAGCCGCTTGACTAAACATCTCCCTACTTGGAGAATCAGCACCTTTAACCTCCTGTTTCGTACATGTTGCAATTTGTCCTGAGGATGAACGGGAAGACGGGGAAGCAACGAGAGACTAGCCCTAGGTGTTGGGACAGGCACAGGTCACTCCATTTTCCCATCAGGAAGAAGAATGAACCACAGGCTCAGCCTGCCCCCCAGAACCAAAATAGGGCCTGAAGCAATCCTGGGCTTTTGCGGCCAGCTCCCAAAAAAGTGAGTAGACAAATGGAGATCAGGGGCACTGCAATTCAGAAACATGCAGAGTTATAAATGAGAACTCTCGTCCACAAGTATATTGAGGGAAGGCAACGAAGAGGATTTGAAAGCAAGACAGATTTGCAGGAAACAGATTTCAGGAGGTAGATTCGACTCGCCTTTAAAGCACATGAAAAGCGGCAAAACGTTGACAATGATGCCTTTGGCCAAAAAGGGCGTATGCGTTTTTTCCTGAATATATTCAGGAAAAAACGCATACGCCCTTTTTGGCCAACCAAGCAGGCCGGAAGGGCAAATCAGCGCTACGAAGAAGTCTCGCTTGCCCTCGGTCCAAATGGCCATGCTGAAAAAAGTGTAAAAACCAGAAAAGCAGGACACGCCATGGAGACATGGGAGCCTTGCTACGCTGATGGGCGGGATGTAAATTGCCAACAGGCACTCTGGAGAAGTGTACTGTGTGTCCTGAAACAAGTAATAAACACAGCTTAGAGAGCATAGGGCACTTCCACTCATGGGCGTATAAATTGGGAAAACTAAAAATCAACAAGACACAGGCACCCCAAAATTTAGGGGTGCTCTGTTTCCACGAACCTCCACTTTGGTACACCTTCAATATCCCAGGAAAGAGAACAATGGATAAACAAATGGTGGTACTTGGCACAATGGAATATCACTCAGCCATGAAATCAATGTCATAAGGCTAGTTAGCAGCATGATGAGTGGATTTAGGTCTGATGATTCTAAGTGAAATAGGTCACACAGAAAAAGACACTTATCCTAAGATATCGCTTATAGAGGGAATGTCAAAATCGCTACACTTGAACTGAATTACAAAACAGAACAGAGTCACACCTTTAGAAGACACACTATGGCTGCTTAACGGGAAAGGTGAGGTGGGTGATGCATAAAACAAGGGTTTGAAATTAGCTCAGACACCGCTCCATAAGTCAAATATGTAATAGACAAGGCCTACTCCCGGCTCAGTGAACTGGACTCAACAACCCTAGTCACTGCACAAGAATATATCTGACTAGTAAGAATGTGAAAACCTATGTATCGATATCTCTCTGCAAGTGAATCAAGAGGGTGTAAAGCGGCATAAACACAGCAGGGAAAAGCAGCCAAGCCCCATTCTAAACATACATTACTTTAAAAAACCCACAAAACAAAGACAGTGAAAGAGAGAGAAATTTTTACAAAATCCGTTCAGGGTCTCTGATGCAACCTGGATTGACCATATCTAGACCCACAGCTGGATGAGACATAAGGCTGGACACTCTTGTGGCTGAGAGGATTGGTGAGGTTGGGTGAGCAAACCCAGATACTTTAAAGTAATACCGCGGGGTACCCACCCCATGGGTCTCAAATCTCCAGGTACAAGGGCATCTTCCTACATCCAAACATGCATGGGAAACCCAGAAGATGGTATGCCGTGAGATCGGGAAATGTTTCTAAAACGCACCTCATTTCTCCTCTCCTTGTGCTCGGGTTCGCCATTCCAGCCGCTTGACTAACCATCTCCCTACTTGGAGAATCAGCACCTTTAACCTCCTGTTTCGTACAGGTTGCAATTTGTCCTGAGGATGAACGGGAAGACGGGGAACCAACGAGAGACTAGCCCTAGGTGTTGGGACAGGCACAGGTCACTCCATTTTCCCATCAGGAAGAAGAATGAACCACAGGCTCAGCCTGCCCCCCAGAACCAAAATAGGGCCTGAAGCAATCCTGCGCTTTTGCGGCTAGCTCCCAAAAAAGCGAGTAGACAAATGGAGATCAGCGGCACTGCAATTCAGAAACATGCAGAGTTATAAATGAGAACTCTCGTCCACAAATATATTGAGGGAAGGCAACGAAGAGGATTTGAAAGAAAGACAGATTTGCAGGAAACAGATTTCAGGAGGTAGATTCGACTCGCCTTTAAAGCACATGAAAAGCGGCAAAACGTTGACAATGATGCCCTTGGCCAAAAAGGGCGTATGCGTTTTTTCCTGAATATATTCAGGAAAAAACGCATACGCCCTTTTTGGCCAACCAAGCAGGCCGGAAGGGCAAATAAGCGCTTCAAAGAAGTCTCGCTTGCCCTCGGTCAAAAGGGCCATGCTGAAAAAAGTGTAAAAACCAGAAAAGCAGGACACGCCATGGAGACATGGGAGCCTTGCTACGCTGATGGGCGGGATGTAAATTGCCAACAGGCACTCTGGAGAAGTGTACGGTGTGTCCTGAAACAAGTAATAAACACAGCTTAGAGAGCATAGGGCACTTCCACTCATGGGCGTATAAATTGGGAAAACTAAAAATCAACAAGACACAGGCACCCCAAACTTTATGGCTGCTCTGTTTCCAAGAACATCCACTGTGGTACACCTTCAATATCCCAGGAAAGAGAACAATGGATAAACAAATGGTGGTACTTGGCACAATGGAATATCACTCAGCCATGAAATCAATGTCATAAGGCTAGTTAGCAGCATGATGAGTGGATTTAGATCCGATGATTCTAAGTGAAATAAGTCACACAGAAAAAGACACTTATCCTAAGATATCGCTTATAGAGGGAATGTCAAAATCGCTACACTTGAACTGAATTACAAAACAGAACAGAGTCACACCTTTAGAAGACACACTATGGCTGCTTAACGGGAAAGGTGAGGTGGGTGATGCATAAAACAAGGGTTTGAAATTAGCTCAGACACCGCTCCATAAGCCAAATATGTAATAGACAAGGCCTACTCCCTGCTCAGTGAACTGGACTCAACACCCCCTAGTCACCGCACAAGAATATATCTGACTAGTAAGAATCTGAAAACCTATGTATCGATATCTCTCTGCAAGTGAATCAAGAGGGTGTAAAGCGGCATAAACAGAGCAGGGAAAAGCAGCCAATCCCCATTCTAAACATACATTACTTTAAAAAACCCACAAAACAAAGACAGTGAAAGAGAGAGAAATTCTTACAAAATCCTTTCAGCGTCTGTGATGCAACATGGATTGACCATATCTAGACCCACAGCTGGATGAGACATAAGGCTGGACATTCTTGGGCTGAGAGGATTGGTGAGGTTGGGTGAGCAAACGCAGATACTTTAAAGTAATACCGCGGGGTACCCACCCCATGGGTCTCAAATCTCTAGGTACAAGGGCATCTTCCTACATCCAAACATGCATGGGATACCCAGAAGATGGTATGCCGTGAGATCGGGAAAGGTTTCTAAAACGCACCTCATTTCTCCTCTCCTTGTGCTCGGGTTCGCCATTCCAGCCGCTTGACTAACCCTCTCCCTACTTGGAGAATCAGCACCTTTAACCTCCTGTTTCGTACAGGTTGCAATTTGTCCTGAGGATGAACGGGAAGACGGGAAACCAACGAGAGACTAGCCCTAGGTGTTGGAACAGGCACAGGTCACTCCATTTTCCCATCAGGAAGAAGAATGAACCACAGGCTCAGCCTGCCCCCCAGAACCAAAATAGGGCCTGAAGCAATCCTGTGTTTTGCGGCCAGCTCCCATAATAGCGAGTAGCCAAATGGAGATCAGGGGCACTGCAATTCAGAAACATGCAGAGTTATAAATGAGAACTCTCGTCCACAAATATATTGAGGGAAGGCAACAAAGAGGATTTGAAAGAAAGACAGATTTGCAGGAAACAGATTTCAGGAGGTAGATTCGACTCGCCTTTAAAGCACATGAAAAGCGGCAAAACGTTGACAATGATGCCCTTGGCCAAAAAGGGCGTATGCGTTTTTTCCTGAATATATTCAGGAAAAAACGCATACGCCCTTTTTGGCCAACCAAGCAGGCCTGAAGGGCAAATCAGCGCTACGAAGAAGTCTCGCTTGCCCTCGGTCAAAAGGGCCATGCTGAAAAAAGTGTAAAAAGCAGAAAAGCAGGACAGGCCATGGAGACATGGGAGCCTTGCTACGCTGATGGGCGGGATGTAAATTGCCAACAGGCACTCTGGAGAAGTGTACGGTGTGTCCTGAAACAAGTAATAAACACAGCTTAGAGAGCATAGGGCACTTCCACTCATGGACGTATAAATTGGGAAAACTAAAAATCAACAAGACACAGGCACCCCAAACTTTACGGCTGCTCTGTTTCCAAGAACCTCCACTTTGGTACACCTTCAATATCCCAGGAAAGAGAACAATGGATAAACAAATGGTGGTACTTGGCACAATGGAATATCACTCAGCCATGAAATCAATGTCATAAGGCTAGTTAGCAGCATGATGAGTGGATTTAGATCCGATGATCCTAAGTGAAATAAGTCACACAGAAAAAGACACTTATCCTAAGATATCGCTTATAGAGGGAATGTCAAAATCGCTACACTTGAACTGAATTACAAAACAGAACAGAGTCACACCTTTAGAAGACACACTATGGCTGCTTAACGGGAAAGGTGAGGTGGGTGATGCATAAAACAAGGGTTTGAAATTAGCTCAGACACCGCTCCATAAGCCAAATATGTAATAGACAAGGCCTACTCCCTGCTCAGTGAACTGGACTCAACACCCCCTTGTCACCGCACAAGAATATATCTGACTAGTAAGAATCTGAAAACCTATGTATCGATATCTCTCTGCAAGTGAATCAAGAGGGTGTAAAGCGGCATAAACAGAGCAGGGAAAAGCAGCCAAGCCCCATTCTAAACATAAATTACTTTAAAAAACCCACAAAACAAAGACAGTGAAAGAGAGAAATTCTTACAAAATCCGTTCAGGGTCGCTGATGCAACCTGGATTGACCATATCTAGACCCACAGCTGGATGAGACATAAGGCTGGACACTCTTGGGGCTGAGAGGATTGGTGAGGTTGGGTTAACAAACGCAGATATTTTAAAGTAATACCGCGGGGTACCCACCCCATGGGTCTCAAATCTCCAGGTACAAGGGCATCTTCTCACATCAAAACATGCATGGGAAACACAGAAGATGGTATGCCGTGAGATCGGGAAAGGTTTCTAAAACGCACCTCATTTCTCCTCTCCTTGTGCTCGGGTTCGCCATTCCAGCTGCTTGACTAACCATCTCCCTACTTGGAGAATCAGCACCTTTAACCTCCTGTTTCGTACAGGTTGCAATTTGTCCTGAGGATGAACGGGAAGACGGGGAACCAACGAGAGACCAGCCCTAGGTGTTGGGACAGGCACAGATCACTCCATTTACCCATCAGGAAGAAGAATGAACCACAGGCTCAGCCTTCCCCCCAGAACCAAAATAGGGCCTGAAGCAATCCTGCGCTTTTGCGGCCAGCTCCCAAAAAAGCGAGAAGACAAATGGAGCTCAGGGGCACTGCAATTCACAAACGTGCAGAGTTACAAATGAGAACTCTCGTCCACAAATATATTGAAGGAAGGCAACGAAGAGGATTTGAAAGCAAGGCAGATTTGCAGGAAACTGATTTCAGGAGGTAGATTCGACTCGCCTTTAAAGCACATGAAAAGCGGCAAAACGTTGACAATTATGCCCTTGGCCAAAAAGGGCGTATGCGTTTTTTCCTGAATATATTCAGGAAAAAACGCATACGCCCTTTTTGGCCAACCAAGCAGGCCGGAAGGGCAAATCAGCGCTTCAAAGAAGTCTCGCTTGCCCTCGGTCAAATGGGCCATGCTGAAAAAAGTGTAAAAACCAGAAAAGCAGGACACGCCATGGAGACATGGGAGCCTTGCTACGCTGATGGGCGGGATGTAAATTGCCAACAGTCACTCTGGAGAAGTGTACGGTGTGTCCTGAAACAAGTAATAAACACAGCTTAGAGAGCATAGGGCACTTCCACTCATGGGCGTATAAATTGGGAAAACTAAAAATCAACAAAACACAGGCACCCCAAACTTTACGGCTGCTCTGTTTCCAAGAACCTCCACTTCGATACACCTTCAATATCCCAGCAAAGAGAACAATGGATAAACAAATGGTGGTACTTGGCACAATGGAATATCACTCAGCCATGAAATCAATGTCATAAGGCTAGTTAGCAGCATGATGAGTGGATTTAGGTACGATGATTCTAAGTGAAATAGGTCACACAGAAAAAGACACTTATCCTAAGATATCGTTTATAGAGGGAATGTCAAAATCGCTACACTTGAACTGAATTACAAAACAGAACAGAGTCACACCTTTAGAAGACACACTATGGCTGCTTAACGGGAAAGGTGAGTTGGGTGATGCATAAAACAAGGGTTTGAAATTAGCTCAGAGACCGCTCCATAAGCCAAATATGTAATAGACAAGGCCTACTCCCTGCTCAGTGAACTGGACTCAACACCCCCTAGTCAACGCCCAAGAATATATCTGACTAGTAAGAATCTGAAAACCTAAGTATCGATATCTCTCTGCAAGTGAATCAAGAGGGTGTAAAGCAGCATAAACACAGCAGGGAAAAGCAGCCAAGCCCATTCTAAACATACATTACTTTAAAAAACCCACAAAACAAAGACAGTGAAAGAGAGAGAAATTCTTACAAAATCCGTTCAGGGTCTCTGATGCAACCTGGATTGACCATATCTAGCCCCACAGCTGGATGAGACATAAGGCTGTACATTATTGGGCTGAGAGGATTGGTGAGGTTGGGTGAGCAAACGCAGATACTTTAAAGTAATACCGCGGGGTACCCACCCCATGTGTCTCAAATCTCCAGGTACAAGGGCATCTTCCTACATCCAAATATGCATGGGAAACCCAGAAGATGGTATGCCGTGATATCGAGAAAGGTTTCTAAAACGCACCTCATTTCTCCTCTCCTTGTGCTCGGGTTCGCCATTCCAGCCGCTTGACTAAACATCTCCCTACTTGGAGAATCAGCACCTTTAACCTCCTGTTTCGTACATGTTGCAATTTGTCCTGAGGATGAACGGGAAGACGGGGAAGCAACGAGAGACTAGCCCTAGGTGTTGGGACAGGCACAGGTCACTCCATTTTCCCATCAGGAAGAAGAATGAACCACAGGCTCAGCCTGCCCCCCAGAACCAAAATAGGGCCTGAAGCAATCCTGGGCTTTTGCGGCCAGCTCCCAAAAAAGTGAGTAGACAAATGGAGATCAGGGGCACTGCAATTCAGAAACATGCAGAGTTATAAATGAGAACTCTCGTCCACAAGTATATTGAGGGAAGGCAACGAAGAGGATTTGAAAGCAAGACAGATTTGCAGGAAACAGATTTCAGGAGGTAGATTCGACTCGCCTTTAAAGCACATGAAAAGCGGCAAAACGTTGACAATGATGCCTTTGGCCAAAAAGGGCGTATGCGTTTTTTCCTGAATATATTCAGGAAAAAACGCATACGCCCTTTTTGGCCAACCAAGCAGGCCGGAAGGGCAAATCAGCGCTACGAAGAAGTCTCGCTTGCCCTCGGTCCAAATGGCCATGCTGAAAAAAGTGTAAAAACCAGAAAAGCAGGACACGCCATGGAGACATGGGAGCCTTGCTACGCTGATGGGCGGGATGTAAATTGCCAACAGGCACTCTGGAGAAGTGTACTGTGTGTCCTGAAACAAGTAATAAACACAGCTTAGAGAGCATAGGGCACTTCCACTCATGGGCGTATAAATTGGGAAAACTAAAAATCAACAAGACACAGGCACCCCAAAATTTAGGGGTGCTCTGTTTCCACGAACCTCCACTTTGGTACACCTTCAATATCCCAGGAAAGAGAACAATGGATAAACAAATGGTGGTACTTGGCACAATGGAATATCACTCAGCCATGAAATCAATGTCATAAGGCTAGTTAGCAGCATGATGAGTGGATTTAGGTCTGATGATTCTAAGTGAAATAGGTCACACAGAAAAAGACACTTATCCTAAGATATCGCTTATAGAGGGAATGTCAAAATCGCTACACTTGAACTGAATTACAAAACAGAACAGAGTCACACCTTTAGAAGACACACTATGGCTGCTTAACGGGAAAGGTGAGGTGGGTGATGCACAAAACAAGGGTTTGAAATTAGCTCAGACACCGCTCCATAAGTCAAATATGTAATAGACAAGGCCTACTCCCGGCTCAGTGAACTGGACTCAACAACCCTAGTCACTGCACAAGAATATATCTGACTAGTAAGAATGTGAAAACCTATGTATCGATATCTCTCTGCAAGTGAATCAAGAGGGTGTAAAGCGGCATAAACACAGCAGGGAAAAGCAGCCAAGCCCCATTCTAAACATACATTACTTTAAAAAACCCACAAAACAAAGACAGTGAAAGAGAGAGAAATTTTTACAAAATCCGTTCAGGGTCTCTGATGCAACCTGGATTGACCATATCTAGACCCACAGCTGGATGAGACATAAGGCTGGACACTCTTGTGGCTGAGAGGATTGGTGAGGTTGGGTGAGCAAACCCAGATACTTTAAAGTAATACCGCGGGGTACCCACCCCATGGGTCTCAAATCTCCAGGTACAAGGGCATCTTCCTACATCCAAACATGCATGGGAAACCCAGAAGATGGTATGCCGTGAGATCGGGAAATGTTTCTAAAACGCACCTCATTTCTCCTCTCCTTGTGCTCGGGTTCGCCATTCCAGCCGCTTGACTAACCATCTCCCTACTTGGAGAATCAGCACCTTTAACCTCCTGTTTCGTACAGGTTGCAATTTGTCCTGAGGATGAACGGGAAGACGGGGAACCAACGAGAGACTAGCCCTAGGTGTTGGGACAGGCACAGGTCACTCCATTTTCCCATCAGGAAGAAGAATGAACCACAGGCTCAGCCTGCCCCCCAGAACCAAAATAGGGCCTGAAGCAATCCTGCGCTTTTGCGGCTAGCTCCCAAAAAAGCGAGTAGACAAATGGAGATCAGCGGCACTGCAATTCAGAAACATGCAGAGTTATAAATGAGAACTCTCGTCCACAAATATATTGAGGGAAGGCAACGAAGAGGATTTGAAAGAAAGACAGATTTGCAGGAAACAGATTTCAGGAGGTAGATTCGACTCGCCTTTAAAGCACATGAAAAGCGGCAAAACGTTGACAATGATGCCCTTGGCCAAAAAGGGCGTATGCGTTTTTTCCTGAATATATTCAGGAAAAAACGCATACGCCCTTTTTGGCCAACCAAGCAGGCCGGAAGGGCAAATAAGCGCTTCAAAGAAGTCTCGCTTGCCCTCGGTCAAAAGGGCCATGCTGAAAAAAGTGTAAAAACCAGAAAAGCAGGACACGCCATGGAGACATGGGAGCCTTGCTACGCTGATGGGCGGGATGTAAATTGCCAACAGGCACTCTGGAGAAGTGTACGGTGTGTCCTGAAACAAGTAATAAACACAGCTTAGAGAGCATAGGGCACTTCCACTCATGGGCGTATAAATTGGGAAAACTAAAAATCAACAAGACACAGGCACCCCAAACTTTATGGCTGCTCTGTTTCCAAGAACATCCACTGTGGTACACCTTCAATATCCCAGGAAAGAGAACAATGGATAAACAAATGGTGGTACTTGGCACAATGGAATATCACTCAGCCATGAAATCAATGTCATAAGGCTAGTTAGCAGCATGATGAGTGGATTTAGATCCGATGATTCCAAGTGAAATAAGTCACACAGAAAAAGACACTTATCCTAAGATATCGCTTATAGAGGGAATGTCAAAATCGCTACACTTGAACTGAATTACAAAACAGAACAGAGTCACACCTTTAGAAGACACACTATGGCTGCTTAACGGGAAAGGTGAGGTGGGTGATGCATAAAACAAGGGTTTGAAATTAGCTCAGACACCGCTCCATAAGCCAAATATGTAATAGACAAGGCCTACTCCCTGCTCAGTGAACTGGACTCAACACCCCCTAGTCACCGCACAAGAATATATCTGACTAGTAAGAATCTGAAAACCTATGTATCGATATCTCTCTGCAAGTGAATCAAGAGGGTGTAAAGCGGCATAAACAGAGCAGGGAAAAGCAGCCAATCCCCATTCTAAACATACATTACTTTAAAAAACCCACAAAACAAAGACAGTGAAAGAGAGAGAAATTCTTACAAAATCCTTTCAGCGTCTGTGATGCAACATGGATTGACCATATCTAGACCCACAGCTGGATGAGACATAAGGCTGGACATTCTTGGGCTGAGAGGATTGGTGAGGTTGGGTGAGCAAACGCAGATACTTTAAAGTAATACCGCGGGGTACCCACCCCATGGGTCTCAAATCTCTAGGTACAAGGGCATCTTCCTACATCCAAACATGCATGGGATACCCAGAAGATGGTATGCCGTGAGATCGGGAAAGGTTTCTAAAACGCACCTCATTTCTCCTCTCCTTGTGCTCGGGTTCGCCATTCCAGCCGCTTGACTAACCCTCTCCCTACTTGGAGAATCAGCACCTTTAACCTCCTGTTTCGTACAGGTTGCAATTTGTCCTGAGGATGAACGGGAAGACGGGAAACCAACGAGAGACTAGCCCTAGGTGTTGGAACAGGCACAGGTCACTCCATTTTCCCATCAGGAAGAAGAATGAACCACAGGCTCAGCCTGCCCCCCAGAACCAAAATAGGGCCTGAAGCAATCCTGTGTTTTGCGGCCAGCTCCCATAATAGCGAGTAGCCAAATGGAGATCAGGGGCACTGCAATTCAGAAACATGCAGAGTTATAAATGAGAACTCTCGTCCACAAATATATTGAGGGAAGGCAACAAAGAGGATTTGAAAGAAAGACAGATTTGCAGGAAACAGATTTCAGGAGGTAGATTCGACTCGCCTTTAAAGCACATGAAAAGCGGCAAAACGTTGACAATGATGCCCTTGGCCAAAAAGGGCGTATGCGTTTTTTCCTGAATATATTCAGGAAAAAACGCATACGCCCTTTTTGGCCAACCAAGCAGGCCTGAAGGGCAAATCAGCGCTACGAAGAAGTCTCGCTTGCCCTCGGTCAAAAGGGCCATGCTGAAAAAAGTGTAAAAAGCAGAAAAGCAGGACAGGCCATGGAGACATGGGAGCCTTGCTACGCTGATGGGCGGGATGTAAATTGCCAACAGGCACTCTGGAGTAGTGTACGGTGTGTCCTGAAACAAGTAATAAACACAGCTTAGAGAGCATAGGGCACTTCCACTCATGGGCGTATAAATTGGGAAAACTAAAAATCAACAAGACACAGGCACCCCAAACTTTACGGCTGCTCTGTTTCCAAGAACCTCCACTTCGATACACCTTCAATATCCCAGCAAAGAGAACAATGGATAAACAAATGGTGGTACTTGGCACAATGGAATATCACTCAGCCATGAAATCAATGTCATAAGGCTAGATAGCAGCATGATGAGTGGATTTAGGTTCGATGATTCTAAGTGAAATAAGTCACACAGAAAAAGACACTTATCCTAAGATATCGCTTATAGAGGGAATGTCAAAATCGCTACACTTGAACTGAATTACAAAACAGAACAGAGTCACACCTTTAGAAGACACACTATGGCTGCTTAACGGGAAAGGTGAGGTGGGGTGATGTATAAAACAAGGGTTTGAAATTAGCTCAGAGACCGCTCCATAAGCCAAATATGTAATAGACAAGGCCTACTCCCTGCTCAGTGAACTGGACTCAACACCCCCTAGTCAACGCCCAAGAATATATCTGACTAGTAAGAATCTGAAAACCTATGTATCGATATCTCTCTGCAAGTGAATCAAGAGGGTGTAAAGCGGCATAAACACAGCAGGGAAAAGCAGCCAAGCCCCATTCTAAACATACATTACTTTAAAAAACCCACAAAACAAAGACAGTGAAAGAGAGAGAAATTCTTACAAAATCCGTTCAGGGTCTCTGATGCAACCTGGATTGACCATATCTAGACCCACAGCTGGATGAGACATAAGGCTGGACATTCTTGGGCTGAGAGGATTGGTGAGGTTGGGTGAGCAAACGCAGATACTTTAAAGTAATACCGTGGGGTACCCACCCCATGGGTCTCAAATCTCCAGGTACAAGGGCATCTTCCTACATCCAAACATGCATGGGAAACCCAGAAGATGGTATGCCGTGAGATCGGGAAAGGTTTCTAAAACGCACCTCATTTCTCCTCTCCTTGTGCTCGGGTTCGCCATTCCAGCCGCTTGACTAACCATCTCCCTACTTGGAGAATCAGCACCTTTAACCTCCTGTTTCGTACAGGTTGCAATTTGTCCTGAGGATGAACGGGAAGACGGGGAACCAACGAGAGACTAGCCCTAGGTGTTGGGACAGGCACAGGTCACTCCATTTTCCCATCAGGAAGAACAATGAACCACAGGCTCAGCCTGCCCCCCAGAACCAAAATAGGGCCTGAAGCAATCCTGGGCTTTTGCGGCCAGCTCCCAAAAAAGCGAGTAGACAAATGGAGATCAGGGGCACTGCAATTCAGAAACATGCAGAGTTATAAATGAGAACTCTCGTCCACAAATATATTGAGGGAAGGCAACGAAGAGGATTTGAAAGCAAGACAGATTTGCAGGAAGCACATTTCAGGAGGTAGATTCGACTCGCCTTTAAAGCACATGAAAAGCGGCAAAACCTTGACAATGATGCCCTTGGCCAAAAAGGGCGTATGCGTTTTTTCCTGAATATATTCCGGAAAAAACGCATACGCCCTTTTTGGCCAACCAAGCAGGCAGGAAGGGCAAATCAGCGCTACGAAGAAGTCTCGCTTGCCCTCGGTCAAAAGGGCCATGCTGAAAAAAGTGTAAAAACCAGAAAAGCAGGACACGCCATGGAGACATGGGAGCCTTGCTACGCTGATGGGCGGGATGTAAATTGCCAACAGGCACTCTGGAGAAGTGTACGGTGTGTCCTGAAACAAGTAATAAACACAGCTTAGAGAGCATAGGGCACTTCCACTCATGGGCGTATAAATTGGGAAAACTAAAAATCAACAAGACACAGGCACCCCAAACTTTACGGCTGCTCTGTTTGCAAGAACCTCCACTTTGGTACACCTTCAATATCCCAGGAAAGAGAACAATGGATAAACAAATGGTGGTAGTTGGCACAATGGAATATCACTCAGCCATGAAATCAATGTCATAAGGCTAGTTAGCAGCATGATGAGTGGATTTAGGTACGATGATTCTAAGTGAAATAGGTCACACAGAAAAAGACACTTATCCTAAGATATCGCTTATAGAGGGAATGTCAAAATCGCTACACTTGAACTGAATTACAAAACAGAACAGAGTCACACCTTTAGAAGACACACTATGGCTGCTTAACGGGAAAGGTGAGTTGGGTGATGCATAAAACAAGGGTTTGAAATTAGCTCAGAGACCGCTCCATAAGCCAAATATGTAATAGACAAGGCCTACTCCCTGCTCAGTGAACTGGACTCAATAACCCCTAGTCAACGCCCAAGAATATATCTG
This sequence comes from Eubalaena glacialis, assembly GCF_028564815.1. Lineage (NCBI taxonomy): Eukaryota > Metazoa > Chordata > Mammalia > Artiodactyla > Balaenidae > Eubalaena > Eubalaena glacialis. Next base: position 83,164 of record NW_026871510.1, read on the forward strand.
ACTAGTAAGAATCTGAAAACCTATGTATCGATATCTCTCTGCAAGTGAATCAAGAGGGTGTCAAGCGGCATAAACACAGCAGGGAAAAGCAGCCAAGCCCCATTCTAAACATACATTACTTTTAAAAATCCACAAAACAAAGACAGTGAAAGAGAGAGAAATTCTTACAAAATCCGTTCAGGGTCTCTGATGCAACCTGGATTGACCATATCTAGACCCACAGCTGGATGAGACATAAGGCTGGACATTCTTGGGCTGAGAGGATTGGTGACGTTGGGTGAGCAAACGCAGATACTTTAAAGTAATACCGCGGGTTACCCACCCCATGGGTCTCAAATCTCCAGGTACAAGGGCATCTTCCTACATCCAAACATGCATGGGAAACCCAGAAGATGGTATGCCGTGAGATCGGGAAAGGTTTCTAAAACGCACCTCATTTCTCCTCTCCTTGTGCTCGGGTTCGCCATTCCAGCCGCTTGACTAACCATCTCCCTACTTGGAGAATCAGCACCTTTAACCTCCTGTTTCGTACAGGTTGCAATTTGTCCTGAGGATGAACGGGAAGACGGGGAACCAACGAGAGACTAGCCCTAGGTGTTGGGACAGGCACAGGTCACTCCATTTTCCCATCAGGAAGAAGAATGAACCACAGGCTCAGCCTGCCCCCCAGAACCAAAATAGGGCCTGAAGCAATCCTGCGCTTTTGCGGCCAGCTCCCAAAAAAGCGAGTAGACAAATGGAGATCAGGGGCACTGCAATTCACAAACGTGCAGAGTTACAAATGAGAACTCTCGTCCACAAATATATTGAAGGAAGGCAACGAAGAGGATTTGAAAGCAAGGCAGATTTGCAGGAAACTGATTTCAGGAGGTAGATTCGACTCGCTTTTAAAGCACATGAAAAGCGGCAAAACGTTGACAATGATGCCCTTGGCCAAAAAGGGCGTATGCGTTTTTTCCTGAATATATTCAGGAAAAAACGCATACGCCCTTTTTTGCCAACCAAGCAGGCCGGAAGGGCAAATCAGCGCTACAAAGAAGTCTCGCTTGCCCTCGGTCAAAAGGGCCATGCTGAAAAAAGTGTAAAAACCAGAAAAGCAGGACTCGCCATGGAGACATGGGAGCCTTGCTACGCTGATGGGCGGGATGTAAATTGCCAACAGGCACTCTGGAGAAGTGTACGGTGTGTCCTGAAACAAGTAATAAACACAGCTTAGAGAGCATAGGGCACTTCCACTCATGGGCGTATAAATTGGGAAAACTAAAAATCAACAAGACACAGGCACCCCAAACTTTACGGCTGCTCTGTTTCAAAGAACCTCCACTGTGGTACACCTTCAATATCCCAGGAAAGAGAACAATGGATAAACAAATGGTGGTACTTGGCACAATGGAATATCACTCAGCTATGAAATCAATGTCATAAAGCTAGTTAGCAGCATGATGAGTGGATTTAGGTTCGATGATTCTAAGTGAAATAAGTCACACAGAAAAAGACACTTATCCTAAGATATCGCTTATAGAGGGAATGTCAAAATCGCTACACTTGAACTGAATTACAAAACAGAACAGAGTCACACCTTTAGAAGACACACTATGGCTGCTTAACGGGAAAGGTGAGGTGGGGTGATGTATAAAACAAGGGTTTGAAATTAGCTCAGAGACCGCTCCATAAGCCAAATATGTAATAGACAAGGCCTACTCCCTGCTCAGTGAACTGGACTCAACACCCCCTAGTCAACGCCCAAGAATATATCTGACTAGTAAGAATCTGAAAACCTATGTATCGATATCTCTCTGCAAGTGAATCAAGAGGGTGTAAAGCGGCATAAACACAGCAGGGGAAAGCAGCCAAGCCCCATTCTAAACATACATTACTTTAAAAAACCCACAAAACAAAGACAGTGAAAGAGAGAGAAATTCTTACAAAATCCGTTCAGGGTCTCTGATGCAACCTGGATTGACCATATCTAGACCCACAGCTGGATGAGACATAAGGCTGGACATTCTTGGGCTGAGAGGATTGGTGAGGTTGGGTGAGCAAACGCAGATACTTTAAAGTAATACCGTGGGGTACCCACCCCATGGGTCTCAAATCTCCAGGTACAAGGGCATCTTCCTACATCCAAACATGCATGGGAAACCCAGAAGATGGTATGCCGTGAGATCGGGAAAGGTTTCTAAAACGCACCTCATTTCTCCTCTCCTTGTGCTCGGGTTCGCCATTCCAGCCGCTTGACTAACCATCTCCCTACTTGGAGAATCAGCACCTTTAACCTCCTGTTTCGTACAGGTTGCAATTTGTCCTGAGGATGAACGGGAAGACGGGGAACCAACGAGAGACTAGCCCTAGGTGTTGGGAGAGGCACAGGTCACTCCATTTTCCCATCAGGAAGAAGAATGAACCACAGGCTCAGCCTGCCCCCCAGAACCAAAATAGGGCCTGAAGCAATCCTGGGCTTTTGCGGCCAGCTCCCAAAAAAGCGAGTAGACAAATGGAGATCAGGGGCACTGCAATTCAGAAACATGCAGAGTTATAAATGAGAACTCTCGTCCACAAATATATTGAGGGAAGGCAACAAAGAGGATTTGAAAGCAAGACAGATTTGCAGGAAACACATTTCAGGAGGTAGATTCGACTCGCCTTTAAAGCACATGAAAAGCGGCAAAACCTTGACAATGATGCCCTTGGCCAAAAAGGGCGTATGCGTTTTTTCCTGAATATATTCAGGAAAAAACGCATACGCCCTTTTTTGCCAACCAAGCAGGCCGGAAGGGCAAATCAGCGCTACAAAGAAGTCTCGCTTGCCCTCGGTCAAAAGGGCCATGCTGAAAAAAGTGTAAAAACCAGAAAAGCAGGACACGCCATGGAGACATGGGAGCCTTGCTACGCTGATGGGCGGGATGTAAATTGCCAACAGGCACTCTGGAGAAGTGTACGGTGTGTCCTGAAACAAGTAATAAACACAGCTTAGAGAGCATAGGGCACTTCCACTCATGGGCGTATAAATTGGGAAAACTAAAAATCAACAAGACACAGGCACCCCAAACTTTACGGCTGCTCTGTTTCCAAGAACCTCCACTGTGGTACACCTTCAATATCCCAGGAAAGAGAACAATGGATAAACAAATGGTGGTACTTGGCACAATGGAATATCACTCAGCTATGAAATCAATGTCATAAAGCTAGTTAGCAGCATGATGAGTGGATTTAGGTCCGATGATTCTAAGTGAAATAGGTCACACAGAAAAAGACACTTATCCTAAGATATCGCTTATAGAGGGAATGTCAAAATCGCTACACCTGAACTGAATTACAAAACAGAACAGAGTCACACCTTTAGAAGACACACTATGGCTGCTTAACGGGAAAGGTGAGGTGGGGTGATGCATAAAACAAGGGTTTGAAATTAGCTCAGAGACCGCTCCATAAGCCAAATATGTAATAGACAAGGCCTACTCCCTGCTCAGTGAACTGGACTCAACACCCCCTAGTCAACGCCCAAGAATATATCTGACTAGTAAGAATCTGAAAACCTATGTATCGATATCTCTCTGCAAGTGAATCAAGAGGGTGTAAAGCGGCATAAACACAGCAGGGAAAAGCAGCCAAGCCCCATTCTAAACATACATTACTTTAAAAAACCCACAAAACAAAGACAGTGAAAGAGAGAGAAATTCTTACAAAATCCGTTCAGGGTCTCTGATGCAACCTGGATTGACCATATCTAGACCCACAGCTGGATGAGACATAAGGCTGGACATTCTTGGGCTGAGAGGATTGGTGAGGTTGGGTGAGCAAACGCAGATACTTTAAAGTAATACCGTGGGGTACCCACCCCATGGGTCTCAAATCTCCAGGTACAAGGGCATCTTCCTACATCAAAACATGCATGGGAAACACAGAAGATGGTATGCCGTGAGATCGGGAAAGGTTTCTAAAACGCACCTCATTTCTCCTCTCCTTGTGCTCGGGTTCGCCATTCCAGCCGCTTGACTAACCATCTCCCTACTTGGAGAATCAGCACCTTTAACCTCCTGTTTCGTACAGGTTGCAATTTGTCCTGAGGATGAACGGGAAGACGGGGAACCAACGAGAGACTAGCCCTAGGTGTTGGGACAGGCACAGGTCACCCCATTTTCCCATCAGGAAGAAGAATGAACCACAGGCTCAGCCTGCCCCCCAGAACCAAAATAGGGCCTGAAGCAATCCTGGGCTTTTGCGGCCAGCTCCCAAAAAAGCGAGTAGACAAATGGAGATCAGGGGCACTGCAATTCAGAAACATGCAGAGTTATAAATGAGAACTCTCGTCCACAAATATATTGAGGGAAGGCAACGAAGAGGATTTGAAAGCAAGACAGATTTGCAGGAAACAGATTTCAGGAGGTAGATTTGACTCGCCTTTAAAGCACATGAAAAGCGGCAAAACGTTGACAATGATGCCCTTGGCCAAAAAGGGCGTATGCGTTTTTTCGTGAATATATTCAGGAAAAAACGCATACGCCCTTTTTGGCCAACCAAGCAGGCAGGAAGGGCAAATCAGCGCTACGAAGAAGTCTCGCTTGCCCTCGGTAAAAAGGGCCATGCTGAAAAAAGTGTAAAAACCAGAAAAGCAGGACACGCCATGGAGATATGGGAGCCTTGCTACGCTGATGGGCGGGATGTAAATTGCCAACAGGCACTCTGGAGAACTGTACGGTGTGTCCTGAAACAAGTAATAAACACAGCTTAGAGAGCATAGGGCACTTCCACTCATGGGCGTATAAATTGGGAAAACTAAAAATCAACAAGACACAGGCACCCCAAACTTTACGGCTGCTCTGTTTGCAAGAACCTCCACTTTGGTACACCTTCAATATCCCAGGAAAGAGAACAATGGATAAACAAATGGTGGTACTTGGCACAATGGAATATCACTCAGCCATGTAATCAATGTCATAAGGCTAGTTAGCAGCATGATGAGTGGATTTAGGTACGATGATTCTAAGTGAAATAGGTCACACAGAAAAAGACACTTATCCTAAGATATCGCTTATAGAGGGAATGTCAAAATCTCTACACTTGAACTGAATTACAAAACAGAACAGAGTCACACCTTTAGAAGACACACTATGGCTGCTTAACGGGAAATGTGAGTTGGGTGATGCATAAAACAAGGGTTTGAAATTAGCTCAGAGACCGCTCCATAAGCCAAATATGTAATAGACAAGGCCTACTCCCTGCTCAGTGAACTGGACTCAACACCCCCTAGTCAACGCCCAAGAATATATCTGACTAGTAAGAATCTGAAAACCTATGTATTGATATCTCTCTGCAAGTGAATCAAGAGGGTGTAAAGCGGCATAAACAGAGCAGGGAAAAGCAGCCAAGCCCCATTCTAAACATAAATTACTTTAAAAAAGCCACAAATCAAAGACAGTGAAAGAGAGAAATTCTTACAAAATCCGTTCAGGGTCGCTGATGCAACCTGGATTGACCATATCTAGACCCACAGCTGGATGAGACATAAGGCTGGACACTCTTGGGGCTGAGAGGATTGGTGAGGTTGGGTTAACAAACGCAGATATTTTAAAGTAGTACCACGGGGTACCCACCCCATGGGTCTCAAATCTCCAGGTATAAGGGCATCTTCTTACATCAAAACATGCATAGGAAACACAGAAGATTGTATGCCGTGAGATCGGGAAAGGTTTCTAAAACACACCTCATTTCTCCTCTCCTTGTGCTCGGGTTCGCCATTCCAGCCGCTTGACTAACCATCTCCCTACTTGGAGAATCAGCACCTTTAACCTCCTGTTTCGTACAGGTTGCAATTTGTCCTGAGGATGAACGGGAAGACGGGGAACCAACGAGAGACCAGCCCTAGGTGTTGGTACAGGCACAGGTCACTCCATTTACCCATCAGGAAGAAGAATGAACCACAGGCTCAGCCTGCCCCCCAGAACCAAAATAGGGCCTGAAGCAATCGTGCGCTTTTGCGGCCAGCTCCCAAAAAAGCGAGAAGACAAATGGAGCTCAGGGGCACTGCAATTCACAAACGTGCAGAGTTACAAATGAGAACTCTCGTCCACAAATATATTGAAGGAAGGAAACGAAGAGGATTTGAAAGCAAGGCAGATTTGCAGGAAACTGATTTCAGGAGGTAGATTCGACTCGCCTTTAAAGCACATGAAAAGCGGAAAAAGGTTGACAATGATGCCCTTGGCCAAAAAGGGCGTATGCGTTTTTTCCTGAATATATTCAGGAAAAAACGCATACGCCCTTTTTTGCAAACCAAGCAGGCCGGAAGGGCAAATCAGCGCTGCAAAGAAGTCTCGCTTGCCCTCGGTCAAAAGGGCCATGCTGAAAAAAGTGTAAAAACCAGAAAAGCAGGACACGCCATGGAGACATGGGAGCCTTGCTACGCTGATGGGCGGGATGTAAATTGCCAACAGGCACTCTGGAGAAGTGTACGGTGTGTCCTGAAACAAGTAATAAACACAGCTTAGAGAGCATAGGGCACTTCCACTCATGGGCGTATAAATTGGGAAAACTAAAAATCAACAAGACACAGGCACCCCAAACTTTACGGTTGCTCTGTTTCCAAGAACCTCCACTTTGGTACACCTTCAATATCCCAGGAAAGAGAACAATGGATAAACAAATGGTGGTACTTGGCACAATGGAATATCACTCAGCCATGAAATTAATGTCATAAAGCTAATTAGCAGCATGATGAGTGGATTTAGGTCCGATGATTCTAAGTGAAATAGGTCACACAGAAAAAGACACTTATCCTAAGATATCGCTTATAGAGGGAATGTCAAAATCGCTACACCTGAACTGAATTACAAAACAGAACAGAGTCACACCTTTAGAAGACACACTATGGCTGCTTAACGGGAAAGGTGAGGTGGGGTGATGCATAAAACAAGGGTTTGAAATTAGCTCAGAGACCGCTCCATAAGCCAAATATGTAATAGACAAGGCCTACTCCCTGCTCAGTGAACTGGACTCAACACCCCCTAGTCAACGCCCAAGAATATATCTGACTAGTAAGAATCTGAAAACCTATGTATCGATATCTCTCTGCAAGTGAATCAAGAGGGTGTAAAGCGGCATAAACACAGCAGGGAAAAGCAGCCAAGCCCCATTCTAAACATACATTACTTTAAAAAACCCACAAAACAAAGACAGTGAAAGAGAGAGAAATTCTTACAAAATCCGTTCAGGGTCTCTGATGCAACCTGGATTGACCATATCTAGACCCACAGCTGGATGAGACATAAGGCTGGACATTCTTGGGCTGAGAGGATTGGTGAGGTTGGGTGAGCAAACGCAGATACTTTAAAGTAATACCGTGGGGTACCCACCCCATGGGTCTCAAATCTCCAGGTACAAGGGCATCTTCCTACATCAAAACATGCATGGGAAACACAGAAGATGGTATGCCGTGAGATCGGGAAAGGTTTCTAAAACGCACCTCATTTCTCCTCTCCTTGTGCTCGGGTTCGCCATTCCAGCCGCTTGACTAACCATCTCCCTACTTGGAGAATCAGCACCTTTAACCTCCTGTTTCGTACAGGTTGCAATTTGTCCTGAGGATGAACGGGAAGACGGGGAACCAACGAGAGACTAGCCCTAGGTGTTGGGACAGGCACAGGTCACCCCATTTTCCCATCAGGAAGAAGAATGAACCACAGGCTCAGCCTGCCCCCCAGAACCAAAATAGGGCCTGAAGCAATCCTGGGCTTTTGCGGCCAGCTCCCAAAAAAGCGAGTAGACAAATGGAGATCAGGGGCACTGCAATTCAGAAACATGCAGAGTTATAAATGAGAACTCTCGTCCACAAATATATTGAGGGAAGGCAACGAAGAGGATTTGAAAGCAAGACAGATTTGCAGGAAACAGATTTCAGGAGGTAGATTTGACTCGCCTTTAAAGCACATGAAAAGCGGCAAAACGTTGACAATGATGCCCTTGGCCAAAAAGGGCGTATGCGTTTTTTCGTGAATATATTCAGGAAAAAACGCATACGCCCTTTTTGGCCAACCAAGCAGGCAGGAAGGGCAAATCAGCGCTACGAAGAAGTCTCGCTTGCCCTCGGTAAAAAGGGCCATGCTGAAAAAAGTGTAAAAACCAGAAAAGCAGGACACGCCATGGAGATATGGGAGCCTTGCTACGCTGATGGGCGGGATGTAAATTGCCAACAGGCACTCTGGAGAACTGTACGGTGTGTCCTGAAACAAGTAATAAACACAGCTTAGAGAGCATAGGGCACTTCCACTCATGGGCGTATAAATTGGGAAAACTAAAAATCAACAAGACACAGGCACCCCAAACTTTACGGCTGCTCTGTTTGCAAGAACCTCCACTTTGGTACACCTTCAATATCCCAGGAAAGAGAACAATGGATAAACAAATGGTGGTACTTGGCACAATGGAATATCACTCAGCCATGTAATCAATGTCATAAGGCTAGTTAGCAGCATGATGAGTGGATTTAGGTACGATGATTCTAAGTGAAATAGGTCACACAGAAAAAGACACTTATCCTAAGATATCGCTTATAGAGGGAATGTCAAAATCTCTACACTTGAACTGAATTACAAAACAGAACAGAGTCACACCTTTAGAAGACACACTATGGCTGCTTAACGGGAAAGGTGAGTTGGGTGATGCATAAAACAAGGGTTTGAAATTAGCTCAGAGACCGCTCCATAAGCCAAATATGTAATAGACAAGGCCTACTCCCTGCTCAGTGAACTGGACTCAACACCCCCTAGTCAACGCCCAAGAATATATCTGACTAGTAAGAATCTGAAAACCTATGTATTGATATCTCTCTGCAAGTGAATCAAGAGGGTGTAAAGCGGCATAAACAGAGCAGGGAAAAGCAGCCAAGCCCCATTCTAAACATAAATTACTTTAAAAAAGCCACAAATCAAAGACAGTGAAAGAGAGAAATTCTTACAAAATCCGTTCAGGGTCGCTGATGCAACCTGGATTGACCATATCTAGACCCACAGCTGGATGAGACATAAGGCTGGACACTCTTGGGGCTGAGAGGATTGGTGAGGTTGGGTTAACAAACGCAGATATTTTAAAGTAGTACCACGGGGTACCCACCCCATGGGTCTCAAATCTCCAGGTATAAGGGCATCTTCTTACATCAAAACATGCATAGGAAACACAGAAGATTGTATGCCGTGAGATCGGGAAAGGTTTCTAAAACACACCTCATTTCTCCTCTCCTTGTGCTCGGGTTCGCCATTCCAGCCGCTTGACTAACCATCTCCCTACTTGGAGAATCAGCACCTTTAACCTCCTGTTTCGTACAGGTTGCAATTTGTCCTGAGGATGAACGGGAAGACGGGGAACCAACGAGAGACCAGCCCTAGGTGTTGGTACAGGCACAGGTCACTCCATTTACCCATCAGGAAGAAGAATGAACCACAGGCTCAGCCTGCCCCCCAGAACCAAAATAGGGCCTGAAGCAATCGTGCGCTTTTGCGGCCAGCTCCCAAAAAAGCGAGAAGACAAATGGAGCTCAGGGGCACTGCAATTCACAAACGTGCAGAGTTACAAATGAGAACTCTCGTCCACAAATATATTGAAGGAAGGAAACGAAGAGGATTTGAAAGCAAGGCAGATTTGCAGGAAACTGATTTCAGGAGGTAGATTCGACTCGCCTTTAAAGCACATGAAAAGCGGGAAAAGGTTGACAATGATGCCCTTGGCCAAAAAGGGCGTATGCGTTTTTTCCTGAATATATTCAGGAAAAAACGCATACGCCCTTTTTTGCAAACCAAGCAGGCCGGAAGGGCAAATCAGCGCTGCAAAGAAGTCTCGCTTGCCCTCGGTCAAAAGGGCCATGCTGAAAAAAGTGTAAAAACCAGAAAAGCAGGACACGCCATGGAGACATGGGAGCCTTGCTACGCTGATGGGCGGGATGTAAATTGCCAACAGGCACTCTGGAGAAGTGTACGGTGTGTCCTGAAACAAGTAATAAACACAGCTTAGAGAGCATAGGGCACTTCCACTCATGGGCGTATAAATTGGGAAAACTAAAAATCAACAAGACACAGGCACCCCAAACTTTACGGTTGCTCTGTTTCCAAGAACCTCCACTTTGGTACACCTTCAATATCCCAGGAAAGAGAACAATGGATAAACAAATGGTGGTACTTGGCACAATGGAATATCACTCAGCCATGAAATTAATGTCATAAAGCTAATTAGCAGCATGATGAGTGGATTTAGGTCCGATGATTCTAAGTGAAATAGGTCACACAGAAAAAGACACTTATCCTAAGATATCGCTTATAGAGGGAATGTCAAAATCGCTACACCTGAACTGAATTACAAAACAGAACAGAGTCACACCTTTAGAAGACACACTATGGTTGCTTAACGGGAAAGGTGAGGTGGGGTGATGCATAAAACAAGGGTTTGAAATTAGCTCAGAGACCGCTCCATAAGCCAAATATGTATTAGACAAGGCCTACTCCCTGCTCAGTGAACTGGACTCAACACCCCCTAGTCAACGCCCAAGAATATATCTGACTAGTAAGCATCTGAAAACCTATGTATCGATATCTCTCTGCAAGTGAATCAAGAGGGTGTAAAGCGGTATAAACACAGCAGGGAAAAGCAGCCAAGCCCCATTCTAAACATACATTACTTTAAAAAACCCACAAAACAAAGACAGTGAAAGAGAGAGAAATTCTTACAAAATCCGTTCAGGGTCTCTGATGCAACCTGGATTGACCATATCTAGACCCACAGCTGGATGAGACATAAGGCTGGACATTCTTGGGCTGAGAGGATTGGTGAGGTTGGGTGAGCAAACGCAGATACTTTAAAGTAATACCGTGGGGTACCCACCCCATGGGTCTCAAATCTCCAGGTACAAGGGCATCTTCCTACATCCAAACATGCATGGGAAACCCAGAAGATGGTATGCCGTGAGATCGGGAAAGGTTTCTAAACCGCACCTCATTTCTCCTCTCCTTGTGCTCGGGTTCGCCATTCCAGCCGCTTGACTAACCATCTCCCTACTTGGAGAATCAGCACCTTTAACCTCCTGTTTCGTACAGGTTGCAATTTGTCCTGAGGATGAACGGGAAGACGGGGAACCAACGAGAGACTAGCCCTAGGTGTTGGGACAGGCACAGGTCACCCCATTTTCCCATCAGGAAGAAGAATGAACCACAGGCTCAGCCTGCCCCCCAGAACCAAAATAGGGCCTGAAGCAATCCTGGGCTTTTGCGGCCAGCTCCCAAAAAAGCGAGTAGACAAATGGAGATCAGGGGCACTGCAATTCAGAAACATGCAGAGTTATCAATGAGAACTCTCGTCCACAAATATATTGAGGGAAGGCAACGAAGAGGATTTGAAAGCAAGACAGATTTGCAGGAAACAGATTTCAGGAGGTAGATTCGACTCGCCTTTAAAGCACATGAAAAGCGGCAAAACGTTGACAATGATGCCCTTGGCCAAAAAGGGCGTATGCGTTTTTTCGTGAATATATTCAGGAAAAAACGCATACGCCCTTTTTGGCCAACCAAGCAGGCAGGAAGGGCAAATCAGCGCTACGAAGAAGTCTCGCTTGCCCTCGGTCAAAAGGGCCATGCTGAAAAAAGTGTAAAAACCAGAAAAGCAGGACACGCCATGGAGATATGGGAGCCTTGCTACGCTGATGGGCGGGATGTAAATTGCCAACAGGCACTCTGGAGAACTGTACGGTGTGTCCTGAAACAAGTAATAAACACAGCTTAGTGAGCATAGGGCACTTCCACTCATGGGCGTATAAATTGGGAAAACTAAAAATCAACAAGACACAGGCACCCCAAACTTTACGGCTGCTCTGTTTCCAAGAACCTCCACTTTGGTACACCTTCAATATCCCAGGAAAGAGAACAATGGATAAACAAATGGTGGTACTTGGCACAATGGAATATCACTCAGCCATGAAATCAATGTCATAAGGCTAGTTAGCAGCATGATGAGTGGATTTAGGTACGATGATTCTAAGTGAAATAGGTCACACAGAAAAAGACACTTATCCTAAGATATCGCTTATAGAGGGAATGTCAAAATCGCTACACTTGAACTGAATTACAAAACAGAACAGAGTCACACCTTTAGAAGACACACTATGGCTGCTTAACGGGAAAGGTGAGTTGGGTGATGCATAAAACAAGGGTTTGAAATTAGCTCAGAGACCGCTCCATAAGCCAAATATGTAATAGACAAGGCCTACTCCCTGCTCAGTGAACTGGACTCAACACCCCCTAGTCAACGCCCAAGAATATATCTGACTAGTAAGCATGTGAAAACCTATGTATCGATATCTCTCTGCAAGTGAATCAAGAGGGTGTAAAGCGGTATAAACACAGCAGGGAAAAGCAGCCAAGCCCCATTCTAAACATACATTACTTTAAAAAACCCACAAAACAAAGACAGTGAAAGAGAGAGAAATTCTTACAAAATCCGTTCAGGGTCTCTGATGCAACCTGGATTGACCATATCTAGACCCACAGCTGGATGAGACATAAGGCTGGACATTCTTGGGCTGAGAGGATTGGTGAGGTTGGGTGAGCAAACGCAGATACTTTAAAGTAATACCGTGGGGTACCCACCCCATGGGTCTCAAATCTCCAGGTACAAGGGCATCTTCCTACATCCAAACATGCATGGGAAACCCAGAAGATGGTATGCCGTGAGATCGGGAAAGGTTTCTAAACCGCACCTCATTTCTCCTCTCCTTGTGCTCGGGTTCGCCATTCCAGCCGCTTGACTAACCATCTCCCTACTTGGAGAATCAGCACCTTTAACCTCCTGTTTCGTACAGGTTGCAATTTGTCCTGAGGATGAACGGGAAGACGGGGAACCAACGAGAGACTAGCCCTAGATGTTGGGACAGGCACAGGTCACTCCATTTTCCCATCAGGAAGAAGAATGAACCACAGGCTCAGCCTGCCCCCCAGAACCAAAATAGGGCCTGAAGCAATCCTGGGCTTTTGCGGCCAGCTCCCAAAAAAGCGAGTAGACAAATGGAGATCAGGGGCACTGCAATTCAGAAACATGCAGAGTTATCAATGAGAACTCTCGTCCACAAATATATTGAGGGAAGGCAACGAAGAGGATTTGAAAGCAAGACAGATTTGCAGGAAACAGATTTCAGGAGGTAGATTCGACTCGCCTTTAAAGCACATGAAAAGCGGCAAAACGTTGACAATGATGCCCTTGGCCAAAAAGGGCGTATGCGTTTTTTCGTGAATATATTCAGGAAAAAACGCATACGCCCTTTTTGGCCAACCAAGCAGGCAGGAAGGGCAAATCAGCGCTACGAAGAAGTCTCGCTTGCCCTCGGTCAAAAGGGCCATGCTGAAAAAAGTGTAAAAACCAGAAAAGCAGGACACGCCATGGAGATATGGGAGCCTTGCTACGCTGATGGGCGGGATGTAAATTGCCAACAGGCACTCTGGAGAACTGTACGGTGTGTCCTGAAACAAGTAATAAACACAGCTTAGTGAGCATAGGGCACTTCCACTCATGGGCGTATAAATTGGGAAAACTAAAAATCAACAAGACACAGGCACCCCAAACTTTACGGCTGCTCTGTTTCCAAGAACCTCCACTTTGGTACACCTTCAATATCCCAGGAAAGAGAACAATGGATAAACAAATGGTGGTACTTGGCACAATGGAATATCACTCAGCCATGAAATCAATGTCATAAGGCTAGTTAGCAGCATGATGAGTGGATTTAGGTACGATGATTCTAAGTGAAATAGGTCACACAGAAAAAGACACTTATCCTAAGATATCGCTTATAGAGGGAATGTCAAAATCGCTACACTTGAACTGAATTACAAAACAGAACAGAGTCACACCTTTAGAAGACACACTATGGCTGCTTAACGGGAAAGGTGAGTTGGGTGATGCATAAAACAAGGGTTTGAAATTAGCTCAGAGACCGCTCCATAAGCCAAATATGTAATAGACAAGGCCTACTCCCTGCTCAGTGAACTGGACTCAACACCCCCTAGTCAACGCCCAAGAATATATCTGACTAGTAAGAATCTGAAAACCTATGTATCGATATCTCTCTGCAAGTGAATCAAGAGGGTGTAAAGCGGCATAAACACAGCAGGGAAAAGCAGCCAAGCCCCATTCTAAACATACATTACTTTAAAAAACCCACAAAACAAAGACAGTGAAAGAGAGAGAAATTCTTACAAAATCCGTTCAGGGTCTCTGATGCAACCTGGATTGACCATATCTAGACCCACAGCTGGATGAGACATAAGGCTGGACATTCTTGGGCTGAGAGGATTGGTGAGGTTGGGTGAGCAAACGCAGATACTTTAAAGTAATACCGTGGGGTACCCACCCCATGGGTCTCAAATCTCCAGGTACAAGGGCATCTTCCTACATCCAAACATGCATGGGAAACCCAGAAGATGGTATGCCGTGAGATCGGGAAAGGTTTCTAAAACGCACCTCATTTCTCCTCTCCTTGTGCTCGGGTTCGCCATTCCAGCTGCTTGACTAACCATCTCCCTACTTGGAGAATCAGCACCTTTAACCTCCTGTTTCGTACAGGTTGCAATTTGTCCTGAGGATGAACGGGAAGACGGGGAACCAACGAGAGACTAGCCCTAGGTGTTGGGACAGGCACAGGTCACTCCATTTTCCCATCAGGAAGAAGAATGAACCACAGGCTCAGCCTGCCCCCCAGAACCAAAATAGGGCCTGAAGCAATCCTGGGCTTTTGCGGCCAGCTCCCAAAAAAGCGAGTAGACAAATGGAGATCAGGGGCACTGCAATTCAGAAACATGCAGAGTTATCAATGAGAACTCTCGTCCACAAATATATTGAGGGAAGGCAACGAAGAGGATTTGAAAGCAAGACAGATTTGCAGGAAACAGATTTCAGGAGGTAGATTCGACTCGCCTTTAAAGCACATGAAAAGCGGCAAAACGTTGACAATGATGCCCTTGGCCAAAAAGGGCGTATGCGTTTTTTCGTGAATATATTCAGGAAAAAACGCATACGCCCTTTTTGGCCAACCAAGCAGGCAGGAAGGGCAAATCAGCGCTACGAAGAAGTCTCGCTTGCCCTCGGTCAAAAGGGCCATGCTGAAAAAAGTGTAAAAACCAGAAAAGCAGGACACGCCATGGAGATATGGGAGCCTTGCTACGCTGATGGGCGGGATGTAAATTGCCAACAGGCACTCTGGAGAACTGTACGGTGTGTCCTGAAACAAGTAATAAACACAGCTTAGTGAGCATAGGGCACTTCCACTCATGGGCGTATAAATTGGGAAAACTAAAAATCAACAAGACACAGGCACCCCAAACTTTACGGCTGCTCTGTTTCCAAGAACCTCCACTTTGGTACACCTTCAATATCCCAGGAAAGAGAACAATGGATAAACAAATGGTGGTACTTGGCACAATGGAATATCACTCAGCCATGAAATCAATGTCATAAGGCTAGTTAGCAGCATGATGAGTGGATTTAGGTACGATGATTCTAAGTGAAATAGGTCACACAGAAAAAGACACTTATCCTAAGATATCGCTTATAGAGGGAATGTCAAAATCGCTACACTTGAACTGAATTACAAAACAGAACAGAGTCACACCTTTAGAAGACACACTATGGCTGCTTAACGGGAAAGGTGAGTTGGGTGATGCATAAAACAAGGGTTTGAAATTAGCTCAGAGACCGCTCCATAAGCCAAATATGTAATAGACAAGGCCTACTCCCTGCTCAGTGAACTGGACTCAACACCCCCTAGTCAACGCCCAAGAATATATCTGACTAGTAAGAATCTGAAAACCTATGTATCGATATCTCTCTGCAAGTGAATCAAGAGGGTGTAAAGCGGCATAAACACAGCAGGGAAAAGCAGCCAAGCCCCATTCTAAACATACATTACTTTAAAAAACCCACAAAACAAAGACAGTGAAAGAGAGAGAAATTCTTACAAAATCCGTTCAGGGTCTCTGATGCAACCTGGATTGACCATATCTAGACCCACAGCTGGATGAGACATAAGGCTGGACATTCTTGGGCTGAGAGGATTGGTGAGGTTGGGTGAGCAAACGCAGATACTTTAAAGTAATACCGTGGGGTACCCACCCCATGGGTCTCAAATCTCCAGGTACAAGGGCATCTTCCTACATCCAAACATGCATGGGAAACCCAGAAGATGGTATGCCGTGAGATCGGGAAAGGTTTCTAAAACGCACCTCATTTCTCCTCTCCTTGTGCTCGGGTTCGCCATTCCAGCTGCTTGACTAACCATCTCCCTACTTGGAGAATCAGCACCTTTAACCTCCTGTTTCGTACAGGTTGCAATTTGTCCTGAGGATGAACGGGAAGACGGGGAACCAACGAGAGACTAGCCCTAGGTGTTGGGACAGGCACAGGTCACTCCATTTTCCCATCAGGAAGAAGAATGAACCACAGGCTCAGCCTGCCCCCCAGAACCAAAATAGGGCCTGAAGCAATCCTGGGCTTTTGCGGCCAGCTCCCAAAAAAGCGAGTAGACAAATGGAGATCAGGGGCACTGCAATTCAGAAACATGCAGAGTTATCAATGAGAACTCTCGTCCACAAATATATTGAGGGAAGGCAACGAAGAGGATTTGAAAGCAAGACAGATTTGCAGGAAACAGATTTCAGGAGGTAGATTCGACTCGCCTTTAAAGCACATGAAAAGCGGCAAAACGTTGACAATGATGCCCTTGGCCAAAAAGGGCGTATGCGTTTTTTCGTGAATATATTCAGGAAAAAACGCATACGCCCTTTTTGGCCAACCAAGCAGGCAGGAAGGGCAAATCAGCGCTACGAAGAAGTCTCGCTTGCCCTCGGTCAAAAGGGCCATGCTGAAAAAAGTGTAAAAACCAGAAAAGCAGGACACGCCATGGAGATATGGGAGCCTTGCTACGCTGATGGGCGGGATGTAAATTGCCAACAGGCACTCTGGAGAACTGTACGGTGTGTCCTGAAACAAGTAATAAACACAGCTTAGTGAGCATAGGGCACTTCCACTCATGGGCGTATAAATTGGGAAAACTAAAAATCAACAAGACACAGGCACCCCAAACTTTACGGCTGCTCTGTTTCCAAGAACCTCCACTTTGGTACACCTTCAATATCCCAGGAAAGAGAACAATGGATAAACAAATGGTGGTACTTGGCACAATGGAATATCACTCAGCCATGAAATCAATGTCATAAGGCTAGTTAGCAGCATGATGAGTGGATTTAGGTACGATGATTCTAAGTGAAATAGGTCACACAGAAAAAGACACTTATCCTAAGATATCGCTTATAGAGGGAATGTCAAAATCGCTACACTTGAACTGAATTACAAAACAGAACAGAGTCACACCTTTAGAAGACACACTATGGCTGCTTAACGGGAAAGGTGAGTTGGGTGATGCATAAAACAAGGGTTTGAAATTAGCTCAGAGACCGCTCCATAAGCCAAATATGTAATAGACAAGGCCTACTCCCTGCTCAGTGAACTGGACTCAACACCCCCTAGTCAACGCCCAAGAATATATCTGACTAGTAAGAATCTGAAAACCTATGTATCGATATCTCTCTGCAAGTGAATCAAGAGGGTGTAAAGCGGCATAAACACAGCAGGGAAAAGCAGCCAAGCCCCATTCTAAACATACATTACTTTAAAAAACCCACAAAACAAAGACAGTGAAAGAGAGAGAAATTCTTACAAAATCCGTTCAGGGTCTCTGATGCAACCTGGATTGACCATATCTAGACCCACAGCTGGATGAGACATAAGGCTGGACATTCTTGGGCTGAGAGGATTGGTGAGGTTGGGTGAGCAAACGCAGATACTTTAAAGTAATACCGTGGGGTACCCACCCCATGGGTCTCAAATCTCCAGGTACAAGGGCATCTTCCTACATCCAAACATGCATGGGAAACCCAGAAGATGGTATGCCGTGAGATCGGGAAAGGTTTCTAAAACGCACCTCATTTCTCCTCTCCTTGTGCTCGGGTTCGCCATTCCAGCTGCTTGACTAACCATCTCCCTACTTGGAGAATCAGCACCTTTAACCTCCTGTTTCGTACAGGTTGCAATTTGTCCTGAGGATGAACGGGAAGACGGGGAACCAACGAGAGACTAGCCCTAGGTGTTGGGACAGGCACAGGTCACTCCATTTTCCCATCAGGAAGAAGAATGAACCACAGGCTCAGCCTGCCCCCCAGAACCAAAATAGGGCCTGAAGCAATCCTGGGCTTTTGCGGCCAGCTCCCAAAAAAGCGAGTAGACAAATGGAGATCAGGGGCACTGCAATTCAGAAACATGCAGAGTTATAAATGAGAACTCTCGTCCACAAATATATTGAGGGAAGGCAACGAAGAGGATTTGAAAGCAAGACAGATTTGCAGGAAACAGATTTCAGGAGGTAGATTCGACTCGCCTTTAAAGCACATGAAAAGCGGCAAAACGTTGACAATGATGCCCTTGGCCAAAAAGGGCGTATGCGTTTTTTCGTGAATATATTCAGGAAAAAACGCATACCCCCTTTTTGGCCAACCAAGCAGGCAGGAAGGACAAATCAGCGCTACGAAGAAGTCTCGCTTGCCCTCGGTCAAAAGGGCCATGCTGAAAAAAGTGTAAAAACCAGAAAAGCAGGACACGCCATGGAGACATGTGAGCCTTGCTACGCTGATGGGCGGGATGTAAATTGCCAACAGGCACTCTGGAGAAGTGTACGGTGTGTCCTGAAACAAGTAATAAACACAGCTTAGAGAGCATAGGGCACTTCCACTCATGGGCGTATAAATTGGGAAAACTAAATATCAACAAAACACAGGCACCCCAAACTTTACGGCTGCTCTGTTTGCAAGAACCTCCACTTTGGTACACCTTCAATATCCCAGCAAAGAGAACAATGGATAAACAAATGGTGGTACTTGGCACAATGGAATATCACTCAGCCATGAAATCAATGTCATAAGGCTAGTTAGCAGCATGATGAGTGGATTTAGGTACGATGATTCTAAGTGAAATAGGTCACACAGAAAAAGACACTTATCCTAAGATATCGCTTATAGAGGGAATGTCAAAATCGCTACACTTGAACTGAATTACAAAACAGAACAGAGTCACACCTTTAGAAGACACACTATGGCTGCTTAACGGGAAAGGTGAGTTGGGTGATGCATAAAACAAGGGTTTGAAATTAGCTCTGACACCGCTCCATAAGCCAAATATGTAATAGACAAGGCCTACTCCCTGCTCAGTGAACTGGACTCAACACCCCCTAGTCAACGCCCAAGAATATATCTGACTAGTAAGAATCTGAAAACCTATGTATCGATATCTCTCTGCAAGTGAATCAAGAGGGTGTAAAGCGGCATAAACACAGCAGGGAAAAGCAGCCAAGCCCCATTCTAAACATACATTACTTTAAAAAACCCACAAAACAAAGACAGTGAAAGAGAGAGAAATTCTTACAAAATCCGTTCAGGGTCTCTGATGCAACCTGGATTGACCATATCTAGACCCACAGCTGGATGAGACATAAGGCTGGACATTCTTGGGCTGAGAGGATTGGTGACGTTGGGTGAGCAAACGCAGATACTTTAAAGTAATACCGCGGGGTACCCACCCCATGGGTCTCAAATCTCCAGGTACAAGGGCATCTTCCTACATCCAAACATGCATGGGAAACCCAGAAGATGGTATGCCGTGAGATCGGGAAAGGTTTCTAAAACGCACCTCATTTCTCCTCTCCTTGTGCTCGGGTTCGCCATTCCAGCCGCTTGACTAAACATCTCCCTACTTGGAGAATCAGCACCTTTAACCTCCTGTTTCGTACAGGTTGCAATTTGTCCTGAGGATGAACGGGAAGACGGGGAACCAACGAGAGACTAGCCCTAGGTGTTGGGACAGGCACAGGTCTCTCCATTTTCCCATCAGGAAGAAGAATGAACCACAGGCTCAGCCTGCCCCCCAGAACCAAAATAGGGCCTGAAGCAATCCTGGGCTTTTGCGGCCAGCTCCCAAAAAAGCGAGTAGACAAATGGAGATCAGGGGCACTACAATTCAGAAACATGCAGAGTTATAAATGAGAACTCTCGTCCACAAATATATTGAGGGAAGGCAACGAAGAGGATTTGAAAGCAAGACAGATTTGCAGGAATCAGATTTCAGGAGGTAGATTCGACTCGCCTTTAAAGCACATGAAAAGCGGCAAAACGTTGACAATGATGCCCTTGGCCAAAAAGGGCGTATGCGTTTTTTCGTGAATATATTCAGGAAAAAACGCATACGCCCTTTTTGGCCAACCAAGCAGGCAGGAAGGGCAAATCAGCGCTACGAAGAAGTCTCGCTTGCCCTCGGTCAAAAGGGCCATGCTGAAAAAAGTGTAAAAACCAGAAAATCAGGACACGCCATGGAGACATGGGAGCCTTGCTACGCTGATGGGCGGGACGTAAATTGCCAACAGGCACTCTGGAGAAGTGTACGGTGTGTCCTAAAACAAGTAATAAACACAGATTAGAGAGCATAGGGAACTTCCACTCATGGGCGTATAAATTGGGAAAACTAAATATCAACAAACACAGGCACCCCAAACTTTACGGCTGCTCTGTTTCCAATAACCTCCACTTCGATACACCTTCAATATCCCAGCAAAGAGAACAATGGATAAACAAATTGTGGTACTTGGCACAATGGAATATCACTCAGCCATGAAATCAATGTCATAAGGCTAGATAGCAGCATGATGAGTGGATTTAGGTTCGATGATTCTCAGTGAAATAAGTCACACAGAAAAAGACACTTATCCTAAGATATCGCTTATAGAGGGAATGTCAAAATCGCTACACTTGAACTGAATTACAAAACAGAACAGAGTCACACCTTTAGAAGACACACTATGGATGCTTAACGGGAAAGGTGAGTTGGGTGATGCATAAAACAAGGGTTTGAAATTACCTCAGAGACCGCTCCATAAGCCAAATATGTAATAGACAAGGCCTACTCCCTGCTAAGTGAACTGGACTCAACACCCCCTAGTCAACGCCCAAGAATATATCTGACTAGTAAGAATCTGAAAACCTATGTATCGATATCTCTCTGCAAGTGAATCAAGAGGGTGTAAAGCGGCATAAACACAGCAGGGAAAAGCAGCCAAGCCCCATTCTAAACATACATTACTTTAAAAAACCCACAAAACAAAGACAGTGAAAGAGAGAGAAATTCTTACAAAATCCGTTCAGGGTCTCTGATGCAACCTGGATTGACCATATCTAGACCCACAGCTGGATGAGACATAAGGCTGGACACTCTTGTGGCTGAGAGAATTGGTGAGGTTGGGTGAGCAAACGCAGATACTTTAAAGTAATACCACGGTGTACCCACCCCATGGGTCTGAAATCTCCAGGTACAAGGGCATCTTCCTACATCCAAACATGCATGGGAAACCCAGAAGATGGTATGCCGTGAGATCGGGAAAGATTTCTAAAACGCACCTCATTTCTCCTCTCCTTGTGCTCGGGTTCGCCATTCCAGCCGCTTGACTAACCATCTCCCTACTTGGAGAATCAGCACCTTTAACCTCCTGTTTCGTACAGGTTGCAATTTGTCCTGAGGATGAACGGGAAGACGGGGAACCAACGAGAGACTAGCCCTAGGTGTTGGGACAGGCACAGGTCACTCCATTTACCCATCAGGAAGAAGAATGAACCACAGGCTCAGCCTGCCCCCCAGAACCAAAATAGGGCCTGAAGCAATCCTGCGCTTTTGCGGCCAGATCCCAAAAAAGCGAGTAGACAAATGGAGATCAGGGGCACGGCAATTCACAAACGTGCAGAGTTACAAATGAGAACTTTCGTCCACAAATATATTGAAGGAAGGCAACGAAGAGGATTTGAAAGCAAGGCAGATTTGCAGGAAACTGATTTCAGGAGGTAGATTCGACTCGCCTTTAAAGCACATGAAAAGCGGCAAAACGTTGACAATGATGCCCTTGGCCAAAAAGGGCGTATGCGTTTTTTCCTGAATATATTCCGGAAAAAACGCATACGCCCTTTTTGGCCAACCAAGCAGGTCGGAAGGGCAAATCAGCGCTACAAAGAAGTCTCGCTTGCCCTCGGTCAAAAGGGCCATGCTGAAAAAAGTGTAAAAAGCAGAAAAGCAGGACACGCCATGGAGACATGGGAGCCTTGCTACGCTGATGGGCGGGATGTAAATTGCCAACAGGCACTCTGGAGAAGTGTACGGTGTGTCCTGAAACAAGTAATAAACACAGATTAGAGAGCATAGGGCACTTCCACTCATGGGCGTATAAATTGGGAAAACTAAATATCAACAAACACAGGCACCCCAAACTTTACGGCTGCTCTGTTTCCAATAACCTCCACTTCGATACACCTTCAATATCCCAGCAAAGAGAACAATGGATAAACAAATTGTGGTACTTGGCACAATGGAATATCACTCAGCCATGAAATCAATGTCATAAGGCTAGATAGCAGCATGATGAGTGGATTTAGGTTCGATGAATCTAAGTGAAATAAGTCACACAGAAAAAGACACTTATCCTAAGATATCGCTTATAGAGGGAATGTCAAAATCGCTACACTTGAACTGAATTACAAAACAGAACAGAGTCACACCTTTAGAAGACACACTATGGCTGCTTAACGGGAAAGGTGAGTTGGGTGATGCATAAAACAAGGGTTTGAAATTAGCTCAGAGACCGCTCCATAAGCCAAATATGTAATAGACAAGGCCTACTCCCTGCTCAGTGAACTGGACTCAACACCCCCTAGTCAACGCCCAAGAATATATCTGACTAGTAAGAATCTGAAAACCTATGTATCGATATCTCTCTGCAAGTGAATCAAGAGGGTGTAAAGCGGCATAAACACAGCAGGGAAAAGCAGCCAAGCCCCATTCTAAACATACATTACTTTAAAAAACCCACAAAACAAAGACAGTGAAAGAGAGAGAAATTCTTACAAAATCCGTTCAGGGTCTCTGATGCAACCTGGATTGACCATATCTAGACCCACAGCTAGATGAGACATAAGGCTGGACATTCTTGGGCTGAGAGGATTGGTGAGGTTGGGTGAGCAAACGCAGATACTTTAAAGTAATACCGTGGGGTACCCACCCCATGGGTCTCAAATCTCCAGGTACAAGGGCATCTTCCTACATCCAAACATGCATGGGAAACCCAGAAGATGGTATGCCGTGAGATCGGGAAAGGTTTCTAAAACGCACCTCATTTCTCCTCTCCTTGTGCTCGGGTTCGCCATTCCAGCTGCTTGACTAACCATCTCCCTACTTGGAGAATCAGCACCTTTAACCTCCTGTTTCGTACAGGTTGCAATTTGTCCTGAGGATGAACGGGAAGACGGGGAACCAACGAGAGACTAGCCCTAGGTGTTGGGACAGGCACAGGTCACTCCATTTTCCCATCAGGAAGAAGAATGAACCACAGGCTCAGCCTGCCCCCCAGAACCAAAATAGGGCCTGAAGCAATCCTGGGCTTTTGCGGCCAGCTCCCAAAAAAGCGAGTAGACAAATGGAGATCAGGGGCACTGCAATTCAGAAACATGCAGAGTTATAAATGAGAACTCTCGTCCACAAATATATTGAGGGAAGGCAACGAAGAGGATTTGAAAGCAAGACAGATTTGCAGGAAACAGATTTCAGGAGGTAGATTCGACTCGCCTTTAAAGCACATGAAAAGCGGCAAAACGTTGACAATGATGCCCTTGGCCAAAAAGGGCGTATGCGTTTTTTCGTGAATATATTCAGGAAAAAACGCATACCCCCTTTTTGGCCAACCAAGCAGGCAGGAAGGGCAAATCAGCGCTACGAAGAAGTCTCGCTTGCCCTCGGTCAAAAGGGCCATGCTGAAAAAAGTGTAAAAACCAGAAAAGCGGGACACGCCATGGAGACATGGGAGCCTTGCTACGCTGATGGGCGGGATGTAAATTGCCAACAGGCACTCTGGAGAAGTGTACGGTGTGTCCTGAAACAAGTAATAAACACAGCTTAGAGAGCATAGGGCACTTCCACTCATGGGCGTATAAATTGGGAAAACTAAATATCAACAAAACACAGGCACCCCAAACTTTACGGCTGCTCTGTTTGCAAGAACCTCCACTTTGGTACACCTTCAATATCCCAGGAAAGAGAACAATGGATAAACAAATGGTGGTACTTGGCACAATGGAATATCACTCAGCCATGAAATCAATGTCATAAGGCTAGTTAGCAGCATGATGAGTGGATTTAGGTACGATGATTCTAAGTGAAATAGGTCACACAGAAAAAGACACTTATCCTAAGATATCGCTTATAGAGGGAATGTCAAAATCGCTACACTTGAACTGAATTACAAAACAGAACAGAGTCACACCTTTAGAAGACACACTATGGCTGCTTAACGGGAAAGGTGAGTTGGGTGATGCATAAAACAAGGGTTTGAAATTAGCTCTGACACCGCTCCATAAGCCAAATATGTAATAGACAAGGCCTACTCCCTGCTCAGTGAACTGGACTCAACACCCCCTAGTCAACGCCCAAGAATATATCTGACTAGTAAGAATCTGAAAACCTATGTATCGATATCTCTCTGCAAGTGAATCAAGAGGGTGTAAAGCGGCATAAACACAGCAGGGAAAAGCAGCCAAGCCCCATTCTAAACATACATTACTTTAAAAAACCCACAAAACAAAGACAGTGAAAGAGAGAGAAATTCTTACAAAATCCGTTCAGGGTCTCTGATGCAACCTGGATTGACCATATCTAGACCCACAGCTGGATGAGACATAAGGCTGGACATTCTTGGGCTGAGAGGATTGGTGACGTTGGGTGAGCAAACGCAGATACTTTAAAGTAATACCGCGGGGTACCCACCCCATGGGTCTCAAATCTCCAGGTACAAGGGCTTCTTCCTACATCCAAACATGCATGGGAAACCCAGAAGATGGTATGCCGTGAGATCGGGAAAGGTTTCTAAAACGCACCTCATTTCTCCTCTCCTTGTGCTCGGGTTCGCCATTCCAGCCGCTTGACTAAACATCTCCCTACTTGGAGAATCAGCACCTTTAACCTCCTGTTTCGTACAGGTTGCAATTTGTCCTGAGGATGAACGGGAAGACGGGGAACCAACGAGAGACTAGCCCTAGGTGTTGGGACAGGCACAGGTCTCTCCATTTTCCCATCAGGAAGAAGAATGAACCACAGGCTCAGCCTGCCCCCCAGAACCAAAATAGGGCCTGAAGCAATCCTGGGCTTTTGCGGCCAGCTCCCAAAAAAGCGAGTAGACAAATGGAGATCAGGGGCACTACAATTCAGAAACATGCAGAGTTATAAATGAGAACTCTCGTCCACAAATATATTGAGGGAAGGCAACGAAGAGGATTTGAAAGCAAGACAGATTTGCAGGAAACAGATTTCAGGAGGTAGATTCGACTCGCCTTTAAAGCACATGAAAAGCGGCAAAACGTTGACAATGATGCCCTTGGCCAAAAAGGGCGTATGCGTTTTTTCGTGAATATATTCAGGAAAAAACGCATACGCCCTTTTTGGCCAACCAAGCAGGCAGGAAGGGCAAATCAGCGCTACGAAGAAGTCTCGCTTGCCCTCGGTCAAAAGGGCCATGCTGAAAAAAGTGTAAAAACCAGAAAATCAGGACACGCCATGGAGACATGGGAGCCTTGCTACGCTGATGGGCGGGACGTAAATTGCCAACAGGCACTCTGGAGAAGTGTACGGTGTGTCCTAAAACAAGTAATAAACACAGATTAGAGAGCATAGGGAACTTCCACTCATGGGCGTATAAATTGGGAAAACTAAATATCAACAAACACAGGCACCCCAAACTTTACGGCTGCTCTGTTTCCAATAACCTCCACTTCGATACACCTTCAATATCCCAGCAAAGAGAACAATGGATAAACAAATTGTGGTACTTGGCACAATGGAATATCACTCAGCCATGAAATCAATGTCATAAGGCTAGATAGCAGCATGATGAGTGGATTTAGGTTCGATGATTCTCAGTGAAATAAGTCACACAGAAAAAGACACTTATCCTAAGATATCGCTTATAGAGGGAATGTCAAAATCGCTACACTTGAACTGAATTACAAAACAGAACAGAGTCACACCTTTAGAAGACACACTATGGATGCTTAACGGGAAAGGTGAGTTGGGTGATGCATAAAACAAGGGTTTGAAATTACCTCAGAGACCGCTCCATAAGCCAAATATGTAATAGACAAGGCCTACTCCCTGCTAAGTGAACTGGACTCAACACCCCCTAGTCAACGCCCAAGAATATATCTGACTAGTAAGAATCTGAAAACCTATGTATCGATATCTCTCTGCAAGTGAATCAAGAGGGTGTAAAGCGGCATAAACACAGCAGGGAAAAGCAGCCAAGCCCCATTCTAAACATACATTACTTTAAAAAACCCACAAAACAAAGACAGTGAAAGAGAGAGAAATTCTTACAAAATCCGTTCAGGGTCTCTGATGCAACCTGGATTGACCATATCTAGACCCACAGCTGGATGAGACATAAGGCTGGACACTCTTGTGGCTGAGAGGATTGGTGAGGTTGGGTGAGCAAACGCAGATACTTTAAAGTAATACCACGGTGTACCCACCCCATGGGTCTGAAATCTCCAGGTACAAGGGCATCTTCCTACATCCAAACATGCATGGGAAACCCAGAAGATGGTATGCCGTGAGATCGGGAAAGATTTCTAAAACGCACCTCATTTCTCCTCTCCTTGTGCTCGGGTTCGCCATTCCAGCCGCTTGACTAACCATCTCCCTACTTGGAGAATCAGCACCTTTAACCTCCTGTTTCGTACAGGTTGCAATTTGTCCTGAGGATGAACGGGAAGACGGGGAACCAACGAGAGACTAGCCCTAGGTGTTGGGACAGGCACAGGTCACTCCATTTACCCATCAGGAAGAAGAATGAACCACAGGCTCAGCCTGCCCCCCAGAACCAAAATAGGGCCTGAAGCAATCCTGGGCTTTTGCGGCCAGCTCCCAAAAAAGCGAGTAGACAAATGGAGATCAGGGGCACTGCAATTCAGAAACATGCAGAGTTATAAATGAGAACTCTCGTCCACAAATATATTGAGGGAAGGCAACGAAGAGGATTTGAAAGCAAGACAGATTTGCAGGAAACAGATTTCAGGAGGTAGATTCGACTCGCCTTTAAAGCACATGAAAAGCGGCAAAACGTTGACAATGATGCCCTTGGCCAAAAAGGGCGTATGCGTTTTTTCGTGAATATATTCAGGAAAAAACGCATACCCCCTTTTTGGCCAACCAAGCAGGCAGGAAGGGCAAATCAGCGCTACGAAGAAGTCTCGCTTGCCCTCGGTCAAAAGGGCCATGCTGAAAAAAGTGTAAAAACCAGAAAAGCGGGACACGCCATGGAGACATGGGAGCCTTGCTACGCTGATGGGCGGGATGTAAATTGCCAACAGGCACTCTGGAGAAGTGTACGGTGTGTCCTGAAACAAGTAATAAACACAGATTAGAGAGCATAGGGCACTTCCACTCATGGGCGTATAAATTGGGAAAACTAAATATCAACAAAACACAGGCACCCCAAACTTTACGGCTGCTCTGTTTGCAAGAACCTCCACTTTGGTACACCTTCAATATCCCAGGAAAGAGAACAATGGATAAACAAATGGTGGTACTTGGCACAATGGAATATCACTCAGCCATGAAATCAATGTCATAAGGCTAGTTAGCAGCATGATGAGTGGATTTAGGTACGAGGATTCTAAGTGAAATAGGTCACACAGAAAAAGACACTTATCCTAAGATATCGCTTATAGAGGGAATGTCAAATTCGCTACACTTGAACTGAATTACAAAACAGAACAGAGTCACACCTTTAGAAGACACACTATGGCTGCTTAACGGGAAAGGTGAGTTGGGTGATGCATAAAACAAGGGTTTGAAATTAGCTCTGACACCGCTCCATAAGCCAAATATGTAATAGACAAGGCCTACTCCCTGCTCAGTGAACTGGACTCAACACCCCCTAGTCAACGCCCAAGAATATATCTGACTAGTAAGAATCTGAAAACCTATGTATCGATATCTCTCTGCAAGTGAATCAAGAGGGTGTAAAGCGGCATAAACACAGCAGGGAAAAGCAGCCAAGCCCCATTCTAAACATACATTACTTTAAAAAACCCACAAAACAAAGACAGTGAAAGAGAGAGAAATTCTTACAAAATCCGTTCAGGGTCTCTGATGCAACCTGGATTGACCATATCTAGACCCACAGCTGGATGAGACATAAGGCTGGACATTCTTGGGCTGAGAGGATTGGTGACGTTGGGTGAGCAAACGCAGATACTTTAAAGTAATACCGCGGGGTACCCACCCCATGGGTCTCAAATCTCCAGGTACAAGGGCATCTTCCTACATCCAAACATGCATGGGAAACCCAGAAGATGGTATGCCGTGAGATCGGGAAAGGTTTCTAAAACGCACCTCATTTCTCCTCTCCTTGTGCTCGGGTTCGCCATTCCAGCCGCTTGACTAAACATCTCCCTACTTGGAGAATCAGCACCTTTAACCTCCTGTTTCGTACAGGTTGCAATTTGTCCTGAGGATGAACGGGAAGACGGGGAACCAACGAGAGACTAGCCCTAGGTGTTGGGACAGGCACAGGTCTCTCCATTTTCCCATCAGGAAGAAGAATGAACCACAGGCTCAGCCTGCCCCCCAGAACCAAAATAGGGCCTGAAGCAATCCTGGGCTTTTGCGGCCAGCTCCCAAAAAAGCGAGTAGACAAATGGAGATCAGGGGCACTACAATTCAGAAACATGCAGATTTATAAATGAGAACTCTCGTCCACAAATATATTGAGGGAAGGCAACGAAGAGGATTTGAAAGCAAGACAGATTTGCAGGAAACAGATTTCAGGAGGTAGATTCGACTCGCCTTTAAAGCACATGAAAAGCGGCAAAACGTTGACAATGATGCCCTTGGCCAAAAAGGGCGTATGCGTTTTTTCGTGAATATATTCAGGAAAAAACGCATACGCCCTTTTTAGCCAACCAAGCAGGCAGGAAGGGCAAATCAGCGCTACGAAGAAGTCTCGCTTGCCCTCGGTCAAAAGGGCCATGCTGAAAAAAGTGTAAAAACCAGAAAATCAGGACACGCCATGGAGACATGGGAGCCTTGCTACGCTGATGGGCGGGACGTAAATTGCCAACAGGCACTCTGGAGAAGTGTACGGTGTGTCCTAAAACAAGTAATAAACACAGATTAGAGAGCATAGGGAACTTCCACTCATGGGCGTATAAATTGGGAAAACTAAATATCAACAAACACAGGCACCCCAAACTTTACGGCTGCTCTGTTTCCAATAACCTCCACTTCGATACACCTTCAATATCCCAGCAAAGAGAACAATGGATAAACAAATTGTGGTACTTGGCACAATGGAATATCACTCAGCCATGAAATCAATGTCATAAGGCTAGATAGCAGCATGATGAGTGGATTTAGGTTCGATGATTCTCAGTGAAATAAGTCACACAGAAAAAGACACTTATCCTAAGATATCGCTTATAGAGGGAATGTCAAAATCGCTACACTTGAACTGAATTACAAAACAGAACAGAGTCACACCTTTAGAAGACACACTATGGATGCTTAACGGGAAAGGTGAGTTGGGTGATGCATAAAACAAGGGTTTGAAATTACCTCAGAGACCGCTCCATAAGCCAAATATGTAATAGACAAGGCCTACTCCCTGCTAAGTGAACTGGACTCAACACCCCCTAGTCAACGCCCAAGAATATATCTGACTAGTAAGAATCTGAAAACCTATGTATCGATATCTCTCTGCAAGTGAATCAAGAGGGTGTAAAGCGGCATAAACAGAGCAGGGAAAAGCAGCCAAGCCCCATTCTAAACATACATTACTTTAAAAAACCCACAAAACAAAGACAGTGAAAGAGAGAGAAATTCTTACAAAATCCGTTCAGGGTTTCTGATGCAACCTGGATTGACCATATCTAGACCCACAGCTGGATGAGACATAAGGCTGGACACTCTTGTGGCTGAGAGGATTGGTGAGGTTGGGTGAGCAAACGCAGATACTTTAAAGTAATACCACGGTGTACCCACCCCATGGGTCTGAAATCTCCAGGTACAAGGGCATCTTCCTACATCCAAACATGCATGGGAAACCCAGAAGATGGTATGCCGTGAGATCGGGAAAGATTTCTAAAACGCACCTCATTTCTCCTCTCCTTGTGCTCGGGTTCGCCATTCCAGCCGCTTGACTAACCATCTCCCTACTTGGAGAATCAGCACCTTTAACCTCCTGTTTCGTACAGGTTGCAATTTGTCCTGAGGATGAACGGGAATACGGGGAACCAACGAGAGACTAGCCCTAGGTGTTGGGACAGGCACAGGTCACTCCATTTACCCATCAGGAAGAAGAATGAACCACAGGCTCAGCCTGCCCCCCAGAACCAAAATAGGGCCTGAAGCAATCCTGCGCTTTTGCGGCCAGCTCCCAAAAAAGCGAGTAGACAAATGGAGATCAGGGGCACGGCAATTCACAAACGTGCAGAGTTACAAATGAGAACTCTCGTCCACAAATATATTGAAGGAAGGCAACGAAGAGGATTTGAAAGCAAGGCAGATTTGCAGGAAACTGATTTCAGGAGGTAGATTCGACTCGCTTTTAAAGCACATGAAAAGCGGCAAAACGTTGACAATGATGCCCTTGGCCAAAAAGGGCGTATGCGTTTTTTCCTGAATATATTCCGGAAAAAACGCATACGCCCTTTTTGGCCAACCAAGCAGGTCGGAAGGGCAAATCAGCGCTACAAAGAAGTCTCGCTTGCCCTCGGTCAAAAGGGCCATGCTGAAAAAAGTGTAAAAAGCAGAAAAGCAGGACACGCCATGGAGACATGGGAGCCTTGCTACGCTGATGGGCGGGATGTAAATTGCCAACAGGCACTCTGGAGAAGTGTACGGTGTGTCCTGAAACAAGTAATAAACACAGATTAGAGAGCATAGGGCACTTCCACTCATGGGCGTATAAATTGGGAAAACTAAATATCAACAAACACAGGCACCCCAAACTTTACGGCTGCTCTGTTTCCAATAACCTCCACTTCGATACACCTTCAATATCCCAGCAAAGAGAACAATGGATAAACAAATTGTGGTACTTGGCACAATGGAATATCACTCAGCCATGAAATCAATGTCATAAGGCTAGATAGCAGCATGATGAGTGGATTTAGGTTCGATGAATCTAAGTGAAATAAGTCACACAGAAAAAGACACTTATCCTAAGATATCGCTTATAGAGGGAATGTCAAAATGGCTACACTTGAACTGAATTACAAAACAGAACAGAGTCACACCTTTAGAAGACACACTATGGCTGCTTAACGGGAAAGGTGAGTTGGGTGATGCATAAAACAAGGGTTTGAAATTAGCTCAGAGACCGCTCCATAAGCCAAATATGTAATAGACAAGGCCTACTCCCTGCTCAGTGAACTGGACTCAACACCCCCTAGTCAACGCCCAAGAATATATCTGACTAGTAAGAATCTGAAAACCTATGTATCGATATCTCTCTGCAAGTGAATCAAGAGGGTGTAAAGCGGCATAAACACAGCAGGGAAAAGCAGCCAAGCCCCATTCTAAACATACATTACTTTAAAAAACCCACAAAACAAAGACAGTGAAAGAGAGAGAAATTCTTACAAAATCCGTTCAGGGTCTCTGATGCAACCTGGATTGACCATATCTAGACCCACAGCTGGATGAGACATAAGGCTGGACATTCTTGGGCTGAGAGGATTGGTGACGTTGGGTGAGCAAACGCAGATACTTTAAAGTAATACCGCGGGGTACCCACCCCATGGGTCTCAAATCTCCAGGTACAAGGGCATCTTCCTACATCCAAACATGCATGGGAAACCGAGAAGATGGTATGCCGTGAGATCGGGAAAGGTTTCTAAAACGCACCTCATTTCTCCTCTCCTTGTGCTCGGGTTCGCCATTCCAGCCGCTTGACTAACCATCTCCCTACTTGGAGAATCAGCACCTTTAACCTCCTGTTTCGTACAGGTTGCAATTTGTCCTGAGGATGAACGGGAAGACGGGGAACCAACGAGAGACTAGCCCTAGGTGTTGGGACAGGCACAGGTCACTCCATTTACCCATCAGGAAGAAGAATGAACCACAGGCTCAGCCTGCCCCCCAGAACCAAAATAGGGCCTGAAGCAATCGTGCGCTTTTGCGGCCAGCTCCCAAAAAAGCGAGTAGACAAATGGAGATCAGGGACACTGCAATTCACAAACGTGCAGAGTTACAAATGAGAACTCTCGTCCACAAATATATTGAAGGAAGGCAACGAAGAGGATTTGAAAGAAAGGCAGATTTGCAGGAAACTGATTTCAGGAGGTAGATTCGACTCGCTTTTAAAGCACATGAAAAGCGGCAAAACGTTGACAATGATGCCCTTGGCCAAAAAGTGCGTATGCGTTTTTTCCTGAATATATCCCGGAAAAAACGCATACGCCCTTTTTGGCCAACCAAGCAGGCCGTAATGGCAAATCAGCGCTACAAAGAAGTCTCGCTTGCCCTCGGTCAAAAGGGCCATGCTGAAAAAAGTGTAAAAAGCAGAAAAGCAGGACAGGCCATGGAGACATGGGAGCCTTGCTACGCTGATGGGCGGCA
>NW_026871511.1:0-115825 GCF_028564815.1 Eubalaena glacialis
CTTTCTCACCCAGCCTGACCATGACCCGGCTTTGTTCCCACACACGTTGTCCCTCCATTGGCCTCGTTCTTGGAAGCAGAGCAGGACAGTGTGGTCAGCGGTCACAGGCTGAGACACACAGACACTGGCTGACCCGCGTGCACCCATGCTGACCACACGGAACGGGCACTGCACCAGGGCCTGTGTGGTGTGGGTTCACCAGCCCACAGAGAGGCCGGGCCTCTGCTCCTGGCTCTAGGAGGTCACCTTGAGTCTTTTGGGAATGTCCATGCTCCATGGGCCTCGCTCCAGGCTGGTCTGTGCTGACGGCGTGATACACGGTGGGGCTTCCTGAGTTGCCCCCAGAGGCTGGAGGCCAAGGTCAGGCACATGGTGGTCCCCACATTGACGTGACAGACCCCAATAAACCCTGCACTTCAGGACTCAGGTGGGCTTCCCTGGGCTGCCACAGCCGAGGAAGGTGGACCTTGCTCATCCCCCCATCCTTGCTGATTTTAACTTGCATCCTTCAGCATAATGAACCCTGAGTATAACATCTTCAGGGAATTCTGGGAGCCTCCAAGAAAAAAGAAGCCGGGGAGAGGGTCTCTGGGTCCCCGACTCTGCAGGTGGGGTCAGAAGTCGGTGGGGAGGATCTTGGGGCCCTGGAATCTGAAGGGCCCCTCTACCAGGGGAGGGTAGGAGACCCCGGATGGAAGTTAAACTGAGTCCAAGGCCCTCCTGGGTAGGAGGCATCCTAGCCCCGGGGATCCTGAAGAGGCTGGCTCCCTCCTCCCCTCCGCCTCCAGGCCTGGTCCTTGCTCTTGAGAAATTCCCTAGGGTGGAGTCCTGGTGCTGGAGGTGCCCCGATGCTGTGGCCTCCTGAGCCTCCAGTGAGGATAATGGGATTGGGGGAAGACTTGTTCACAGAAAGGGAGCTTCTGCCAGAACAAAGCCTGGGTCTCCTGTCCCCGACCCCAGGTGCACTGGGGAAGGAATGTGAGAGTGAGACTCCCTCCCCTCCCGAGACACACAGGACATATGGGCCCTGGTCACTGGACTCCCACACAATATTAAAATCTCCCACGTAGGCCTGATGGATGAGAGACACTATTTAAAGTCTATTAATGGGGTCAGGGGGGGCCCAGGGAGTGAGGCTGATGTGGGGAGAGTTGGAAAATCACCCAAGGACATGCTCTTCCTGCAGCGACCCCCCAGGTGAGCCCAGGTGGAGGTGGACCCATCAAGTCAGAGCCCACATCCTGGGTCTTTGGGGGACAAATAGCCAAGCACCCCCAGTTCTTGCCTTCACCTGTTGCAGTTAGGGCCTGCCCTGTCTTCTTCATGGTCGAATTCTCACCCCTCCCAGAAGCCCTCTTGGGGGTTAATGCGATGGGGGTGTCCATGGCAGGACTGGAGGGTCTGTGGTGGGCTGGAGGCCACGTGGCAGGCAGGAGGGCTCCCACCCATCCTGCCGGTCCCCACCTCCTGGTCATAGGCCCGCACAGAGTCCACCAGGCTGTGGATGTGCTAGAAGGTGCAGAGGTCCAGGGACCGGTCCAGCCCATGCAGGTGTCTGATCACCGAGCGGTCAGTGTGGAGTGTTCACAGGGAGCCCTGGCCGTGCTCGCACTCTCCCGGGAAGGACACATCAGCGTGGTCCCTGGAATGACCGGGAGGTCAGCCGGAAGCGCTCCCCACCCAACCTCACTGTTACCACCAGAAACAAGAGGCAACTCCGTGCAGAAAGACAGAACATCACCAGCCTGATGATGTCCTGAGGAAGATCGGCTGGCATCTGGGAACTGGGTGCTATAGTGGGTTGAATGGGGGTCCCCCAGAAGTTATGTCCACGTCATGCCCCCCAGAATCTGAGAATGGAACCTTATTTGGAAGTAGGGTCTTTTCAGGTATAATTAGTTACGGATCTGAAGATGAGGTCATCCTGGATCAGGGTGGCCCTAAATCAGTGCCAGTGTCCTTCTAAGAGACAAGCGGAGAGACACAGACACACAGGAGACACCATGTGAAGACGGAGGTAGAGACGGGAGGAATGCGGCCACAAGCCCAGGGATGCCTGGAGCCTCCAGAAGCTGGAAGAGGCAGGCAGGACCCTCCCCTGGAGCCTCTGGAGGGAGAGCGGCCCTGGGACACCTTGACCTCAGACGTCTGGTCTCCAGGACTGAGAGAGGACAGGTTTCTGTTGCTCTGAGCCTCCGTTTGTGGTCGTTTATTACAGCTGCCCCAGGAAGCTAATGCAGCTGGTGAGCAGCTCCCTTCCCTGATCTAAACCCTCCCTCCTCCCTTTAGGGGCAGCTCCCTGCGCCTGTGCTGTTTGCACAAACCATGTGGTTCATGCTGAGCCCCGGCTCCCCTTCTGGGCACTGGCATTTTGGAGGGTGAGGGCAGACAACACCACGTGACCAGCCCCCAGCCGGGTGCCAAGTCTCTAATGAGCCTCCCTGGGGGGACGGGGGTGGGGGTAACTGTCATGGTTCTGCCCTTCGTCGCTGGGGGAAGAGACATCCTAGAGACCCTCGAGGGAAGGAGTGGGCATGAAGGGTCATGAGGTGACCGGAGCAGGGGCCCTCCCTCCCGTGCATCCCTACTGCGTGCTGTGCCCCATCTCAGCTGTGAGCACACAAGCCACAAGCATGTGCTGGGTCCTGTGAGCCTCCCAGCCAGTCCCTGAAGGTGAGGGCGGCCCTGCAAACCCCAGCTCTTTCCTCCACGTCTAGTAGGTGGAAGACCCACTTCTCCTTGCCATTCCAGAAGCGGTTCTGGGGCTGTCCTGGGAGGGCTTCTGGGGTTATGCGGGCTGAGCCCCTATTGCTAAGTCCCCACTTCCCCACAAGAACGTCCAGAGCAACCTGTTTGCCCTGTTGCCTGAATGCCCCCCCACCAGTTTTCTCAGGAAAGAATCAGGGGGTTCCGTAGCAGCGTCTGCAGGCAGCTCTGCATCTGGGCCTACGTTCACATCTTCTGTGTAAACACCGAGAACCTTCCCTGACACGTGCCCCAGCTGACCATCTCTGCATGCCGACCACAGGCCCCAGTGCGGGCGTCAGACTGACCGCCCGTCTCAGCCTCCTCCTCTTGTTGTCAGAGCTGCTCCAGGCCCTGCTCAGAACCCGTGGACCCACCTTTCACAGGGCTGTCCTCCACCCCCCAACTTCGGCAGGAGTTCACCTAAGTATTTAAGTTAAGGGGTCCAGAGATAAGAAAGGAAGCTACAAACAAACAGATGAAACCAGCTGGGACCAAGATGGCAACGAATGTGACCTCCAACAGACCCTGAGTCTCATCACATGTTGAATTTACTATATCAGCATATTAAGTGACACACCTATCAGTGGCCATGACTGGACTTGAAGGACCAAAGACGGGTGAAAGGAGGTGGTACCCCACTCACTTGGGAAAATCCCTGCCCCTTCCCCGAAAGGCCTCTTCATCCCCATCATTAGCCTCACTCCTCCTCCCTTTGTCTTTACCCTTTAAAATTAAACCACTCTCTCCAGGAGGGCGAGAAGTTGGTCTGTGAACTTCGTTCCCATTTCTCCATTCTTTGGCCACTGAACAGAGCCTGTGCTGTGGTGGTCTCAGCTTTGGTTTTGTTATTTGCCTACTTGAACCCACATGGAAAAAGGAAACCTTCCCTGCTGAGGCAGAGCGCCTCGCCAGGCAAGGGCCCGAGCAGGGTCCATGTGACTTCACTTGGTAACAGTCTGTAAGGGGACGGTGGTCTCTGCCTGTGGGGTGGGGGCATGGCACACGTACAGCCACAGCACCGGCTCCGTGGACGGCACGGCCCCTCGTGGGCGTGGACCGTGTGCTCTCGTCCCCCCACGCCTGACACCCCCTGACATTCATGACACGGTGACACTGGCTGCTGGGCATCCAGTCAGGAGGGACCAGGGGCAGCATCTGGTACCAGATCAGACGTGCCTTTTCACAGGCAGGGGACATAGGAGATATTAGGACTTTGTGTCTGGAAAACAAACCAAGCGGCTAGAAGGTGATCTGAGCTGTGGACGTGAAACCCACGTGCGAGGTGAGAGCTCCCACTGGACACTGGCTCGGGAGCTTCCACACAGGGGATGACCACACCAGTGCTTCCTGCCCGACCCCTCCATGCCTCCCTGGTGGGCACGGCTGGACCTGCGCTCCTCAGGATCTCCAACCCTGAGCCTGAAGGTCCGATGCTGGCAGGGCCTGGGGACGCGTGTGGTCACCCCACCAACGCTGCTTGGCTCCTCCTCCCCAGTGACCAGGGGAAGGCAGCCCCGTGGAGTATGAGGCCCTGCACAGGCAAAGCTCGCACACCCCCTCCTCAGGACTCCCGGCCCTGCCCTGCTTCCTCAGGCCCACCGTCTGCCCCTCCCAGTGCCCACATCCCACCGCCCCACATTCCTGGTGTGGACGTCCACATACACAAGCTGCTCCGTGTCCTCTTCCCACATGGGACACCCCCATCCCTGCTTCTTCCTAATGACGGCCTGGACCTCACCTGTTCTGGGCAGGAAGAGGGCTGAGGAGGAGGCCGGCCTGTCCTGTCTGCCTCCCAGGGGCCCAGACACAGGGTTCGGGGGCTGCTGGGCCTTGAGGTCTGGATGCTTCCAGGTGTGGGATGAACCTGCCACTGTCCACTGGAGCTGCCCCTTCCGAGATTCAGGAAACTGGGGGACCCACCAAACGGAGCCCATCCCCAGGCTCTGCTGCAAGTCTGCTCGGATTTGCTCTCCTGATCTTGAAGACAGACCTGCGGGAAACAGGGCCTGCGATTCCCATACTGACGGTGTTCTGTGGAATGTCCATTTTCCATTTCCCTTTCTACCCTGTTCTGAGGAAATTACTAGTCAATCCATGCTACCATCACCCGATAGTGACTGGGAAGCTGAGGCTCTGAGAAGCCAAGTAATCCAGCCAGAAGCACAGGTGTGGGACCACGGAGTGGGGTCTGCACCCGCCACCTGCCCAGGGGGACTGCCCACTCCCCGCAGCTTCCACACCTGTTCCCTTCACCCACACCCCCAGGACCAGCTCACAGAGCCTCCTCTTGGGGGGATTCACTTACCTTCTTCTAACAGGATCCGTCTCACTATCGTGTTCTGGGATCATCCGGAAGGCTTGTCACTCTGACGCAGGTTCAGCCGCACATCACCAGGGCCGCTTTCTTGGATCACACTCACCACCTGCACGTCCACTCCCAGCTCAGACCCAGAAGAACCCCCTCGGCCCCGAGCCCCATGGCTCTGCCTGGGCTCCCACCTCCCCCTGCCTGGTCTGTCCCTCTCATGTCCCCTGCAGTGTCACCAGGAGCTCCCACCTGCCCCAAGCAGGCTGTCTGCTCTGTCCTGGGGAGACCTCCCTGGTGTCAGGAGGAAGACACAAGAGGTACCCGTGGGGCCTCCCTCACGCAGCACAGTGGCCAGCACCCACCTACTGACCTCATCACTCTGGATGGACAGGGGTTCATAGGGCCCGCAGCATCTCCTGGTTCTCATTTCATCCCAGCACCGCCCACAGGGAAGTTGCTAAGCAACTCTGTGCCGGCTGCACAGAGAGGACGCTCATACACACGCCCCCCTTCCAGCACCCGGGGCTCTCGTGGTCAGGCCCCTCCCAGGATATGGAGCTCACCTGAGCAGGTACCCAGCAGCCCACAGGGTTCTCGTGGGCAGGCCCCTCCCTGGATATGGAGCTCCCCTGGGCAGGTACCCCGGCAGGGCTGGGCACACAGGAACCGTGCACATAGCCCTCATTGCAGAGCACCCCCAGCTCACCTGTTGCTCAGAGCTGACACAGAGCACCTCAGAGCAGGGCTTGAACTAACAAACAGCAGCTCCGACAGGTCTGTGACCCTGGGCTTCACTCTGTGTGGCCTCTCTCCGCCTGGTCTTCCAGGGGTTTCCACTGCAGCCGGGGCACCAGGCTTCTGTCTCCACCCACCACCCCTCCTCTCCCTGACTCCTGGGTTCCTCTCATTAGGAGAGGGTCTTCTTGAAGTTGTCTCCCACTCATGGACCAGATAAAATGATTAGAAAACAAGCCAGGGCTGCCGCCTCTTGTCTATCCTGACTCTCAGGACCCTACACCTGTTCCTTGGACCTGGCCGGTGCAGCAAGGCCCATTTTCTGCAACTCTGAGCCCCTGAGGGGCGAGGATTGGCTGACCTGGGCAGCCTGACTCGGTCGGCCAGCCCTCCACAGGTGTGCCTGGGTTGAGGTCAATATAAATACCCCTCCAGGCAGCAAAAGCCCCTGCAGCTGTGCCTGACGCCATATTCTCTGCCCCGTCAGCAGTCTCGGGGCTGGGCTGGTGGGAGGGAGTAGGGCCCACGGCTCTATGGGTGGCCCGGTGTGAGTGGGGCTCTGCTGGACTTTCTGCAGGAGTTGCCGGGCTGCCACCTGCTAAAGAAGAGGATGTGTCACCCATACCTGCTGCTGGAATTTCTACCCGGGCAGAGGTGAGGAAGGAAAAAAGCAGTGGGGGCTGGGACAGGAGGGGTACCTCAGGCAGGGAAATGGAAAGCTTCCAGAAGAGTGCCCGGGGCCAGGACCATCCTGGCTGGCCTGCAGGCACCAAGTCGGCCTGCGTGTTGTCGCTGGTGTGACTCCAAGCCCCTTCCTCTAGGCTTTGAAGTCCTTGCATACATTCAGGTGTTTTACCTGGGAAGGGTGGGAAAAGTTCAGCAGCAGTTGGCCTGGGGCTCAGCTCACGTTTACTCAGAGACGCCTCCTCACGGTCCCCCAGCTTTGCAATGAGGACGCTCCTTGTGTGGGGGCTGCTGGCTGCATGGGAGACGATTCCCCACCTGTGACCAACTTCAGAATTGTTTACCACTGGACCAAGTGTCCTGATAGGGTTTTCATCTGTGTAACTAGTGGGTTCTTAATTAGCAACGTGAACGGTGATAACAGAGGTCCTGAATCAGGATGGAAATACTTATTTTATGCATGTACAGGCGTAAAAACCTGGGGAGACCGTGTGCAGCTGGCACCCTTAGGGTTGGGCTTCTGACTGACCCCTCAACGTTCTGGTGTCCAGCCACTGCTTTAGGATTTCTGGGGCCCAATGCTGACTCTAAGGGCTCTACAATCCAGCCTCTGTTGGCCTTTAATGAGACCCACACTTCCAGGATCCTACAGAGCAGGGTCTGTGTGACCGTTCTGTGGCTTCTGTAACAAATGACCACAAGATGGGTGGTTTAAAACAACAGGAATTCATCCTCCCCCAGTCCTGGAGACCAGACATCTGAGATCAAGGTGTTGGAGGACGGAAGTCTCTCCAAAGGCTCCAGGATAGGGTTCTTCCTGCCTTTTCCAGCTTCTGGGGGCTCCAGGCGTCCCCAGGCCTGTGGCTGCATCCCTCCCGTCTCTGCCTCTGTCTTCACGTGGCTTCTCTAAGTCTGTGTTTCTCTTCTTTTGTTTCTCATAAGGACTCTCTCAGTTGGATTGAGGGCCACCCTAACCCAAGATGACCTCACCCTGAGATCCTTAACTACATATACAAAGACCCTTTTCCCAGATATGGTCCTGTTCACGTGTTCTGGGGGGGCACATCTTTTGGGGTCAGCATTCAACCTGTGTATAAAATAACCCTCATTTTAGGAGATTGCCAAGGTCCCGTATAGACTGGCACAGACAGCAGCCATGTGGGTGGGGGTCTGGGGAGAATGAGGACCCTGGAATCACCTGGAAGGGATGAAGTCCTGGCAGCATTAGGTGAGCTCTTCCACCACGGGCCCCGTGGAAACAGCCACTCCACTCTGTCTGTGGAAAGGGACCCAGTGCCGAGTCCAGAAGTGGTTACCTTGCAAAGCTGGCTCTTCTGGGATTTCATCATCAATAGCATCATGTAACCAGGAACTACGGGCTTGGAGGAGTCACTCTCTGGCACATGATGACAGCACTGTCACTTTAGGCTCATCAAGCCTAGAATAGGGATGTTTGAAGGAGAAGAGTTTGGGAGATTGTGAAGCTTGGTTGTCAAGGAAACTGAGCAGGTTTGTCAAGGTTGTCAAGGAAACTTCTCCCTTAAACTGACGGCAGGGCTGGGAGAGCTGAACTCCAGGGATCTTTTAAAGGGGCTGCTCTGAAGCACCATCACCTGAGAGGTGGTCTCACCATGAGCTGGGGTTTGAGAAAAGTGTGATGAGATTAAGCCTGACTTTCTGTGACAGCTGGGGAGGGGTTTGTAAAGCACCTTGGCTTTTAAGGCAGAAGTTTGTTGCTGGAACAAAGTGTCTCCCAAAACTGGGCTGAAGCTCAAGCTGTCTCTGTCCCCTTCTTGTGAGAGTCCAGGGCAGGTGGGTGTCAGGTCCCAGGCTCTGTTCCCCTTGTTTCTCCTCCCTGCTTCCAGGTGAGGGCTCCAACCAGCAGGGTGGGGTGACCAGGTGGGCATCATGCCCTCCATCCAAGGATGCAGGCTGGCCAAGGCCCTCACCACCTCCACCCCTTCCCCTTGGTAACACGAGACACTACGCCCTAGCTGTAAGGGGTGGGAAAGCTGGGAGGTGCAGGGTAGCTGTGAACAGGAAAAAGGGAAATGGGTTCTGATGGGCAGCTGCGCGGCCCTGCTGTGAGGGTCGCCCAGACGCTAGCGCACAGACTCTGGATCCTGTGAAGCTTCGATGCTTTGTGGTTCTGGAAATCCTATAGGAGACGGTCCACAGCAGGTGAAGCTAATGCTCTCAGTGGAGGTGGTGAAGCTAAAGATCTGCAGTTCAGACCGAAGGTGCCGATGTACATACAGGACAAAACCATCTCGTGTGAATGGACTTCAGGCACGTTTAACATGAATGCAGTCATGTTAATGCCTAGCATCTTCTATCTTGTGTCTCTCCTCAGGGTCCCCCTCCTCAGATCCTGAGGATCCTGTAACTCACGTACAGGGGGATGGAGAGTGGGCTCTGTCCAGTCTGAGCCCTGAGTTACCCTGCATGTGAGTCTGCTCAGGACCTCCATAACAAATACCACAGACTGGGCAGCTTGAATAACAGGCCTATCTCCCAGTCCTGGATGCTGTCTGAGATCAAGGTGTGTGCAGACTGGCTTCTCCTGAGGCCTCTCTACTTGGTGCTTAGACAACCATCTTCTCCCCAGGTCGTCATGATCTCCCCCTGTGCCTCTCTGTGTCCTAATCTCTCCTTGTAGGACACCAATCCTATTGGATTAGGATCCACCCTAGTGACCTCATTTTTACCTTGATCACCTCTTTAAAAATCCCATCTCCAAATACAGCCACATCCTGAGGTCCTGGGTGTTAGGGATTCAGCATGTGAATTTGTGGGGACATGGCTGAGCC
This sequence comes from Eubalaena glacialis, assembly GCF_028564815.1. Taxonomy (NCBI): domain Eukaryota; kingdom Metazoa; phylum Chordata; class Mammalia; order Artiodactyla; family Balaenidae; genus Eubalaena; species Eubalaena glacialis. Next base: position 9,286 of record NW_026871511.1, read on the forward strand.
TATCCCATCCTCCTTAGGAGCCAAGTGTGCCTCGGTCCTTCCTTCCCTCAAGTCACACGAGGTGATGTAGTGGCTCAGGGAGAGGCCACTCGTGCAGAGTCTGTGTCCCAGCTGGGGAGCCCTTCTCTGCTCTCTCTGATCAGGCAGTGGCCGTGCCAGTCCCCTCCTGAGGTGAGCAGTTCTGGGGTTTCCTGCCATGTCGCCTGGCCAGCTGAGGTGCTCACTGTCAGGGAACCCAGGAGCCAGCAGCCTCGTGGGGATGCCGGGGACTCTCAGGGCCTTGGCAGATGTCTCTCCCAGCAGATACCCTAGTGGAAGTGGGGAAACATTTGGGGGATTACAGGTGGGAGAGAGTCACAGTCTCGTTTATGCTTCAGAAAGACCACGTTGGGGTGGGAGAGGGTCACAGTCTCGTTTATGCTTCAGAAAGACCACGTTGGGGTGGGATGTGAGGTGCACCGTGTGGGCAGGGAGTTTTACCAGGGCCTGATGGAGGAACCAGGCACAAGATCGGGCTTGGGCCAGGGCTGTGGGTGTAGAGGTGAATTAGTGTGGGAACTGGCCACAGACTGTTGTCGAAATCTCGGCTTCCCTGTGCACCGAGGCCAAACAGAAATACAGAGACAGGGATTTTGGAGGAAGAGAGAGATGGCTTTATTCTTCTGCCAGACATCAGGGAAGACACAACCAGCTAGCGCCTCAAGAACTGGGCACCCCTCCTTGAGAATCAGGGAAGATTTTATACGTGGCGCTCTCGCAGTCCGGGGTATAGGATGAGGATCAAAGTAGTGAAGGTCTTGCATTCCTCCTTTCCTTTGCATTATTTCAAAACAGTCATAGCTGGCATCAGGCTGCCCGGTAATTGGGGTCCGGCAGTCTGGTAATTGCGTCCGTTTGCCTCTGGTTTATCGACCAGTGACCTTGTTTCTGAAATGCAAAAACTATAGGGGGTGACTTGTTATGAAGGGCGTATAGAATGTAAGTGCTGGACATAATAAGGTTAGGGAGTGAGAGGCAGGGGATGTAACTCACACAGAGTTAGGGGTGATGGGTGCCGAATGTAAATGACATAGCGTCAGGGAGTGAGGTTAGCTTTGTAAAGTACACATCTAGTTACTACAAATTAGTGACAAAGTAAAACAAGGAGTGATTAATTCTTTCAGGCCAGATTATGTTTCTTCTCTAGCCTATTCGCTGTTCCCTTTGTTTTCCTTGTTCTCAGGGGAGGGAAAACTTCATTTCTATTTTTGCTGCAACAAGACTCTGGAGGAGCAGATGACAGTCAGTGGGGCACAAGGAGAGTGGGAGCCTGGGAGACCCCAGTGTTACCAAATGAAACTTGGGTCCGCTTGCCCGAGTGCAGTAAAGCCAGTCTACTGACACCGGGTGTGGTGAAGGGAAGTGCAGCTTTAATTGTAAAAGTGCCAATACAAGGAGGCCAGGCGGCCTGTGCTCTAAAACCCCAAACTCCCTGAAGGATTTCAGCAAAGGAATTTTAAAGGCCAAGTGATGGAGGGGGGTCGCAGGGTATGTGATCAGCTGGTGCACAATTCTCTGGTTGATGGTGAGGTAACAGGCGGTTAACACTCTAAATTCTTAGGCACCAGAAGTTCCGGGGCTACCTGTTCATGATCATCAGGTAGTTAATTTCTTCCGTTTGGTGGTGGTTTCAGCATCTGTAAAACAACTCAGGAAGCGTGCATCAGATGCTGTTATCCAGGTACTTCAGAGAGGAGCTCCAGCAGAGGATGTGGCGGAGGGGTCTGTCCTGGGAAGGCCCCGTAGGGTCCTGCTCGGTTACACCCGGTGCCTGGGCTCAGCAACCTGGGAAGGTGGGGCTGCTCCTGGGTGTGGAGACCTGCAGGATCCCGGTCCCCTGAGGGCCCTGTTAGCCCCCAAGGTGAGATGGGGGTGCAGTGACTGGACAGAGGCGTCTGGCCTGGGAGAGGGGTCCAGGCTGGAAATGTCACGGGACTCATCGCAGGGAGGGAGAGGAAAGGCCAATGGGGGCAGGTAGGTCACAGCAGACTATGTGCAGGTGATTGCGGTCCTGTTGGAAGCAACTCAGAGCCAGAAAGGAGTGGCCGTCAGGGGCTCAGCTCCATTCTCTTGTTCCTTTGTAAAACCGCTGTGTCAGAGTTTGAGACACCGCCAGGAGACGTCTGGGCCCAGTGTTGCCATGGCTTCATCAAAGGGGCCCAGGGGGAACACAGAACCACTGCAGGCCCTGCCCATGTCCGCACTGGGAATGAATCCCATCGGGGCTCCTGGGCTCACAGACTTGAGGGAACCTCTGTCCTCGGGACTGGTCTTCCTCCTTCCTCTCACCTGCTGGTCAGGAGCCCAGGCACCCCCATCCTGGCTCCACCCCCAGGGCCTGGATTCTGGGACAGCTTAGGGGTAAGCAAGACCCTCATGTTCCTTTATCTGCCTGGGGGTGAGAATGTCTTAAACGCTGCAATTGACTGATGATGGAGGGCTGAGTGTTTCCAGCAGGTATGGGTGGAAAGATGGGGTGTGAAGTTCCTGTGTCTGCAGGGTCTTCCCAGCGTGAAGATCTGTGTGTTTCCCCCGGCCAGTCAGCGTCCTCCCAGGAAGCCCAGATCCAGGTTTACGAGGGCAGAGGCTCTCCCCTTGCTTATCTGTAACTTCCCGTTCCCACAATGAGGAGCCTGGCTCCCACCATCTGCCATTTATGTATGCATTGCTCCTTTCCAGGTTACATGTGCAGAGGTTTCAGAGTTGTTAGCTACTACACCCTGGAAAGAACTTCGTAAAATAAAGCCCACTCTTTATATACGGTCCATTTTGCCTTTAGTCTACAGATTCCATTCATTTCCAAAGGTAACTTAGGTCAGCACCTTTTATCCCATCCCCTACAGTGAGTTGTTTCCATATATTTCTAACACAGTTAGACTCTGTCACATTATGTATTCCATCCTGACACATGCCTACATTCTAAATAACTAAATTTGAATAGATTATGATTGGCCCCTTGGGCTATACACATCTGTGGGCTTAGACAAATGCATAGTGACAGGTATCCATCCTAGAATGTCACATGGAATACTTCAAACCCCCCACCCCATGATCTGCTTATCATCTATGTAGCTTTGCCTTTCCCAGAATGTCACCAATGGGGTCATACTGTGTGCAGCCTCCTCAGCCTGGATGCTTTCACTTAGCAGTATATACTGAGGATTTATCCATGTCTTTCCATAGGCTGATGGTGCATTCCTTTCTGCTGAGTAGTATTCCACTGCATGTGTATGGGCGGAAAAACAATTTTCCCTCTACTTTTGCAGGTTCTTGGTTGAGGCCACCCTGCCCCTGTAATAAAAGACAGATTACCAGGAGAAAAGCAGAAGTTTAATTACATGTCTACCTTCTGAATGCAGGGGGGATAGCAAGGAAAACTGAGTCACTCCCTGAAATGACCAAAACCATCCCCTTAAATAGCTCTTCAGCTAAAAACAGAAGAAATATGCTGGGGAAGGGAGGAAGACCACTTATGGCAGGTTATCATGCAAAGCACAGTAAACAAGGGTATGATTGTTTGCACATTTAAGTCAGGACTTCTCCATTGAAAAGAGTTACTTAAGATTTAATTATCCTTCTATTTTTGGTGCAAAGAGGGACATACCCTTATAAATGGCGACTTCTGTATTGTAAATGTCTTTCATAAAACAGCAATCTCAGTTTTCTGAGATTTTTTATTGAATATATTATTTTATTTTTGGCTGCATTGGGTCTTCATTGCTGCGTGCAGGCTTTTCTCTGGTTGTGGCGAGCAGGGGCTACTTTTCTTTGCAGTGCGTGGGTTTCTCATTGTGGCTTTTGTTGTCGCGGAGCACAGGCTCTAGGTGTGCAGGCTTCAGTAGTTGTGGCACACGGGGTCAGTAGTTGTGGCTCGTGGGCTCTAGAGCGCAGGCTCAGTAGTTGTGGAGCATGGGCTTTGTTGCTCTGCGGCGTGTGGGATCTTCCCGGACCAGCGCTCGAACCCGTGTCCCCTGCATTGGCAGGCAGACTCTTAACCACTGAGCCACCAGGGAAGCCCCCCTTTTTTTTAAAGCAGACCAATAATCCTTATGCCAGAGAGACATATTTTGGGGTGGCATATTCTACTCACCTTGACATGGATCTACCCCAATTTGCTTATACATTCATCTTTTGAAGGATATCCTGATTTCTTCAAGTTTTTAGCCATTATGAAAGTGCTGCTGTGCATAATTGCATCCTTGTTTGCATTTGGACATAGATTTTCAAAGCAGTTGCCTGAATACTGGAAGCATGATTGTTGGATCCCAACGTGAGACTTGTTTAGCTTTGGAAAAAACTGCCAAATTGTTTTACAAAGTGGCTGCACATGCATCCCCCCAGCTATGAGGGAGAGCTCCTTTTGTTCCTCACCCTCTAGCAATTGGTATTTTCATATTTTTGGAGTTTAGCAGTGCTAATAGGTGTGCTGTGATATCTCATGATTTTAATTTGTAATTCCCTAATGGTATATGATGTTGAGCTTGTTTCTGTATGATGTTTACCATCTGTATATCTTTTTTTGGCGGGATGTCTGTTCAGATCATGCTGTTCACGTTCATGCTGAGAGGAGCCCTGTCTCCTCAGGACCCACTGGGGCTTTGGCTTCTGGGACACGCGGGTTGCGTCCACGCTGACAGCCAGGTTTCAGGACAAGCTGGGGTCGAGTCCACACTAACAGAGGCCGAGTCTCCTCAGGATCCCCTGAGGCTTCAGCTTGGGGACACTGTGGGGTCCAGTTCATGCTGAGAGGAGCCTGGTCTCCTCAGGACCTGCTGGGAGGTGACGCCACTGAGGGAAAAGGTGAGGAAATGTGGGGAGAAGGTTCCTGTGCATGGCTGACCGCTGAGGGGGTCTGTCTTCAGAGGACCCAGGAGAGGAAGGGCTTGATGTGGAAAACTGGGTTTTTGGCCGCTTTTGTGTGTGGTGTAGACAGAGTGCAGTGTTGTTCTTTGGCGTGTGGAGCCTGGTTTTCCCAGCACCATTTCTTGAGGGGACTGTCCTTTCCCTGGTGTATGTTCTTGGCTCCTTTCTTGTGAATTAACTGATCACATACCTGTAGGTTGATTCCTGGGCTCTCTGCTCTGTTCCTCTGGTCTGTGCGCCTGTTTTTGTGCCAATTCCACACTTTTTTGGGACTGTAGCTTCGTAATGAAGTGTGAAGTCAGGGAGCGAGATGCCTCCAGCCCGTTCTCCTTCCTCAGGGTGGCTTTGGCTCTTCTGGGTCCTTTGTGGTTCCACACACATCTTAAGATTGTTTGCTCTGTTTCTATGGAAAATGTCGTTGGACTTTTGGTAGGGATTGTGTTGAATGTGTACATTAATTTGGCTAGAATGCATATTTTTTAAAATTAAGAAAAAAATTTTGGGCCACACCATGTGGCATGCATGATGCGGGATCTTAGTTCCCCAACCAGGGATCGAACCTGCGCCCCCTGCAGTGGGAGCACAGAGTCCCAACCCCTGGACGGCCAGGAAAGTCCCACCTTAGAATGCATATTTTCAAAATATTCTTTTTACCCATGAGCACGGGGTATCTTTCCATTTATTTTTGTCTGTTCAGTTTCCTTTATCAGTGTCTTCCAGTTTTCAGTGTGCAGGTCCTTCACGTCCTTGGTTAAATTTACTCCTAGTTATCTTTTTGGATGCAATTGTAAGTGGGATTTTTTTAAAAAATTCCTTTTCTGATGGTTCATTATCAGTGTATAGAATCACAAATGATTTTTGTGCATTGATTTTTCTTTTTTTTGTATCCTGCAGCTTTACTGAATTCATTTTTTAGTTGTAACAGTTTTTTGGTGGTTGAATATGGAAAACTAGAATTCAGAAATCCCACTGTTTCAACTACATCTAGGTCATCCACAGCACCCAAGACATAGTGGCTCCCAATGTAATCTTCCAATGGTGCCTCTTGTAGTATGTGGACTCCTACAAGGGTGATTGGCATCACCACTGTGGGTGAGCTGGATCTGGGTAGAGCTTGGCCTCTATAACAAAGTTTGATGTCTGTATTTCTGGCGTGGTATGGCATGGTTGTTTTGATAAGTACTTTATTTTCTAGTAAATTTCAAGTGTATAAAAAACTTCAAATAGCAGTATCAAGTTTTCCACATTCACAAAATACTCCAGTTTGTTTTACCCTGTGAGAGTGGGAGGGCCACTCTCCCAGGGAACCAGCACATAACCCCAAAATGAGGAATAATTATGGTTTCCACATTATAATCCTATCCCCAGACCTGCTTCAACTTTCACCAGCTGCCCCAGCTTTGTGGAAATATATTTTCCATTCGAATCCAGTTTTCTTTTCTTGGAACCATCACTGGGGCTTTTCCTCACTTTAAAAACCTTGCTGGACTTAGAGTGTACAAGATGAGCATGATCTGGGTGGTTTTTCTGTGTGGCTTCTTTCACTTAGGATGTTTGCAGTGTTTATCCACATTGTAACATTGATGATTATTTCATTCATTTTTTCCATCGTGATTAAAAATACATAACATTTACCATTTAAACCGCTTTTTTAAAGCTTTTTTAAAAATTTTATTTTATTTTTTATTTTTTGGCTGTGTCGTGTCTTTGTTGCTGTGTGCAGGCTTTCTCTAGTTGCGGCGAGCGGGGGCTACTCTTCATTGCTGTGTGCAGGCTTCTCGTTGCGGTGGCTTCTCTTGTTGTGGAGCACTGGCTCTAGGCACACGGGCTTCAGTAGTTGTGGCTCGCAGGCTCTAGAACGCAGGCTCAGTAGTTGTGGCACACGGGCTTAGCTGCTCCACGGCATGCGGGATCTTCCAGGACCAGCGCTTGAACCCATGTCCCCTGCATTGGCAGGCAGATTCTTAACCACTGTGCCGTGAGGGAAGCCCCATTTAAACCATTTTTAAGTATACAGTTCTATGGCATTAACTACATTCACATTGTTGTAAAAATATCCTCACCATCCATCTCCAGATATTTTCCCCATATGAAACCGTAGGCATTAAACACTAACTCACCTCAACCCCTGGCAACCTTATTCTACTTTGTCTTTGAATTTGACTTATCTGGATACCTCATACTCGTGGAATCATAGAACGTTTGTCCTTTTTGTGTCTGGCTTGTTTCACTTAGCATAATGACTTCAAGGTTCAACCACATTGTAGCATGTGTGAGAATTACCTTAGTTTTAAAGGTTGAATCATATTCCATTGTGTATATACTACACTGTACTTATCCATTCATCTGTTGAAGGATGTGTTGTGTTGCTTCCACCTTTTGGCTGGAAATTGTGAATAATGTTGCTATGAATATGGGGTACAGATATCTGTTCCAGTCCTTGCTTTCTAATATTTTGGGTGTACACCCTGGAGCAGAATCAAGGGATCATACATTTTCCATGTTTTTGAGGAGCCACCATACAGTATTCCACAGTGGCTGTATAATTTTACTTTATTCTTTTATATGACAGAATAATGCAGCTTATGGATCTACCTTATTTTGCTTATCTGTTTACCTGCTGATGGACATTTAAATCTTTTCTACCTTGGGCTATTGTGAACAGTGCTGCTATGAATAATTGGTGAACAAGTTTTTGTTTGAACACTTGTTTTCCATATTTTGGGTATATATCTAGGAGTGGAGTTGTTGAACCACATGGTAATTATATTTTTGAGTAAATGCTAAAGTTTTGTACACATAGACTACACCATTGTACATCTCCACAAGTAACTTTTAAGGGTTCTAATTTCTCTACATTGTTGCCAACATTTGTTATTTTTATTTATATATTTAAAAATTTATTTAAAAATTTATTTAAAAATTTATTTTTATTCTAGTGTGTGTGAAGGGGCATCACACTGTGGCTTTAATTTGCATTTTCATCATGACTACTGATGTTTGACATCTTTTCATGTCCTTGTTGACCATTTGTATGTCTTGCCTGGAGAGCAGTCCATGCAAGTCATTTGTCTGTTTCAAAAATTTTATTGTTTGTCTTTTTGTTGATGAGTTGTAAAAGTCCTGGGTATATTCTCGGTAAAGAGTCTTATCAGATATATAATGTGCCAATATTATCTTCCATTCTGTGGGCTGTCTTTTTACTTTCTGGAGAGCCTCTTTTGTTGCACAAAGGTTTGTAATCTTGAGGAAATCCAAGTTATCTATTTTTTTCTTTCATTTCTTATGCTTTACTGTCAAATCTAAGAAACCATTGCTAAATTCATGGTCAGGAAGATTTAGTTCCTTGGTTTCTTTGAGAGTTCATACAGTCATCCCTTGGTACCCACTAGGCCGGGCTTTAGGCCTGGGATTGAGTCAGTGTGAGGGTTCAGGGGTCACGGTTTAGGGTTATGGGTCATTGTTGGAGAGTCATGGTAGAGGGTTGTGGTTAAAGGGTCAGGGCCGGGGATTAGAGTTTAGGGGTCAGGGGCGAGGGTCTAGGGGTCTGGGGCTAGGGTTGTTAGGGGGTTAAGGTTAGAGGTTAGGGTTCTTAGGGTAAAGGTTAGAGTTAGGTTTAAGCACAATTGGCCCTCATTGCCCTCCCCTCTCTTTCTCTCTCAAGCCTCCAGAATGGATAGGACTTGCCCAGGGTCAAACAAGAGTCAGGGAGCTGAGGTCAATAACTGTTTTTCTGGCGTCCCTTCCCTCAGTCCTGGGCTCTGAAAGAAGAATGAAATGTCTGTTCTTGTCTCGGACTGTTTCTTATCCAACTCAACCTCTGTCAAGGATTGGAGAGGGTGTCAGAAGTCATGCATGGTTTCCTTCTGCCCTCCTACCTGGGAAGGGTGATGCTGGCCCTACCCTGCCTGGGCAGCCCCAGATTCCAGCACAGCCCAGACAGGAGGGCACTCAGTGGACATGTGTGGATTTATACAGGACTGGGTGCAGTGACCTGCCAGCCCCCAGATGCTGCCTTCTTAAGGGCTGGTGGGGCCCTCTTGGCACTGGAGGCATCCTTTGTCCCATCTGAGTGGGCATGAGTAGATGATCAAGCCTCAGGCAGGACAGCCCTTGACCTCTGACTATCCAGGCAGGCATCTGTGGTCCTCTAGCTCAGTCCAGCCTGGGCATTGTCAGGCCCTCATGTATAGTTATGGGCAATTCAACAGCTACCTGGGCAGTGTAGACATTCCTTTGAGAAGTTTCAACTACCAACATCCATGTGGTTGAGAAAAAGTCCTCCCCCTCACAGCCTCATAGGCTGCCAAGAGAAGTAATAATCCTCTAAACATTGGAGTGTGTCCCTGACACAACAACCATACAGGAGACCATGGCCCTGCAATCCTTTGTCTTTTCAGTCGTTAGAAACTTTTGACATTCATATTCATTAAGAATCAAAGATATGGGAGCACCTGGACCTCCCAATGGGAGGTTCACACTGAGGCTGCATTGTCTTGGAGAGCCATATGCATCCATGTGGCCTCTGGAAAGCCTGCCAATTATGGGTTCCATGGCATGGAATAATTCTTGAGCCTCCCATTACTTCATTGCACAAGAGTTTCCTTACCACCCTAGCATTTGGTTTCTTCACTTAGTAAATGAGAGAGAAGATACTAGAAAATGAGCAGTATTGTTTTTCAGGGATGGGCAATTAATATGGCCAGGGAGATGGCATAACTCAAGGGCTCCCACCTCTCAGGGGCAGGAATGAGGTCTGTGTGTCTTCTGAGGGCACATGGGCTGTTTTGGGCCAGCCTCTAAGATGTGAGGACCTGATGCCCAAGGAAAGAGACTTGAGTTTACCACCACCAACGATCCTGACTTGTCAGTAAGTGAAAGAACTTCTTGCAGTCTTGGGAGGACAGTAAGTAAATACTAATTTATTTTACTTCAGTAAGTGTGTCCAGTCGCTGGGAAAAGAAAAATTTGTAGTTGATATATCTGAATCAATAATCCCTGATCCTTCCTCAGGTGTCCTCACTGGGTAGGCATGGCTGGGGGAGATGAAGATTCTGGGTGGGACCAGATATTAGTGGAGCTGCCAAACAGCTCTGTCCCTGTTCCTTCCCTGTCCCGGGAGAGGGAAACCCTGGAACAGTGATAGGATAACCAGTATGGGGAAGAGGTTCCTCAGTAATTAATTGGTCTTTTTGTATTTTCCTTAATTTAGTGTTCATTTTGGTAATGAGTTTTTACAAAGAAATCACCTGTTTCTTCTGGATTTCCAGTTTGTTACAGTAGGTTTCTCTTATTTGACGTTTAATTTTTCCTGTCTAATTTTCTACAGAATCATGACAAATAATGAACAAATATTGATACTCTATTATTAACCGAAGTCCCTATTCATGTTCCCTTTGTTATACCTTTCCTTGTTCCAGGATCTCAAAGGCCATGGGGTCATCATGTCTGTTTAGTCTCTTCTGGGCTTTGACAGTTGCTCAGACTCTCCTTGTTTCCATGACCTTGACAGTGTGGAGGAGGACTGGTCAGGTATTTTATAGACTGCCGGGCACTGGGATTTGCTTGGTGTTTTTGTCGTGGTTAGACTTGGCTTTGAAAAAGCAGATCACAGAGGTGAAGTGCTTCCTCTTCACTGTATATCAAGAGGACAGGCTCTCAAGGGAACTTCTCACTTATATTCTCAACTTTGGTCACCTAGCTGAGGTAGTGTTTGTCAAGTGTTCCCACAGTGAAGTTAATATTTTCCCATGTCCATCCTGTGTGTCTTATTTAGGAGGAAGTCATAATGCAGAACCCACACTTGAGGAGAGAGGGGTTAGCTTCACACCCTTGATGGACAGCTGAGTGGCTATATAAATTGTTTAGAAGCTTTCTGCATAGGAGATTTCTATTTAACACCATTCATCAAAAACTATGTAATTTATTTTTACCAGTTTGGACACGTGAATAATTATTATAAACTTTTGGTTATAATCCAGCACTACATTATTAGACTGCTTAGTTAATTCTTGCTTTGGCTGTTGAGAGATTTTTGCATTTGCTCCTGTTTTCATTTTACATAATTTTTCTTTTGTGGGTTTTTAAAATTTTTGGTACTTCTTTACTTTCTGATATTTTAAGATTATCCTGCTTCATATATTTACTGTCTCAGTCCTAGCATCAGCCCTTTCTTCAAAGAGCCCTTGTTCCTTTTATTAGAGAATGGTATTAAAAACTTACATGTGGGAGCTAAATATGCTCAGCTGACAGTGCGTGGAAATATATGCATGTATCCCAGCCTATGCATATACACATAATTATAAAGATTTCCATGTGGAACTATGTGTAGGCTAAAGATAGTTTATACTGGTATCTCCAACCGGATCTGTTATGACATGGATATTGTAACCTTCTCCCTTTGTTTGACTGTAACATCCCACTCCAGTGGTAGGAAACCTGGCTTCCACCATTTGTCATTTATTAAATTCAGTGCTTGTTCCATTCAATTACTGATATAGTAGTTTCAGTACTATTAGCTACTACCCCTCATGGAAAGAACATAGAGTCCACTGTGTATGTATGGCACATTTTGTCTTTGGCCTACAGGTTCTGTGTATTTCCAAAGTTAACTTAGGTCAGCCCATTTGTCCCACTACCAACAGTGAGTTTTTTCATACATTTCTGAATCAGTTAGATTCTTTGTTACATTCTGTATTCCAGTCTTTGACACTCCCATATCCTAAGTAGCTAAGTTTGAATAGATTGTAATTTACTTGTTGGGTTGTAAAAATCTGTCGGTGTAGACAAATGCATAGTGACAGGTATTCACCACTAAAGTATCATGTGGACTATTTCAACCACATATTCCATACACTGTTTACCATGTCAGTTTTGCCTTTTCTAGAATGTCATATAAATGAGGCCATACAGTGTGTAGCACTTCAGACTGGATTCTTTCACTTAGCAATGTAAGTGTTAGATGTATCTTTTTTTTTTTTTTGCACGGGTTGATGGTCCATTCCTTTATATCTCTGAATACTATTGCATTGCATGTATATTAGAGGAAAAATAATTTTCCCTCTACCCTTCTATGTTCTTTATTGAGATCTCCCTTGTAATGAAAAAGAGATAAACTAGAGAAAACAATCAGAAGTTTAATATATACCATGCATACCTCCTGTATACTTGAAAGATACCCAGGAAAACTGAGTCACTCCCTGAAATGGCCCAAGCCGTTACCTTAAATGCTATCTTCCACTGAGAACAAAAGAAAGATATTAGGGAATGGAGGAAGCCATTTAAGGGAGGTTATTAGGCAAAGCACAGTAAACAAGGGTATGGTTGTTACACAGATTTACATCCAGGCCTATTTCGTTGACAAGGTTTTTTTTTTTTTTTAAAAAAACATTTATTTATTTGGCTGCGCTGGGTCTCAGTTGCGGCCTGTGGAATCTTTAGTTGCGGCATGTGGGCTCTTAATTGCAGCTTGCGGGATCTAGTTCCCTGACCAGGGCTTGAACCCTGGTCCCCTGCATTGGGAGCATGGAGTGTTAACCACTGGACCAGCAGGGAAGTCCCAACAAGCTTTTCTTGATACTTAGTCGTCATTCAATTCCTGGTCCAGAGAGGGACATACCCTTACAAATGGAGATATCCTTAATAAATATAAATTTACCTCCTAATAGGGCATTTTCTACTTGGTTTTGAAAGATTCTCTTGAGTCTGCTGTTTCTTAATCAGTGCAAAATAATCCTTTTGTCAAATGGGCATATTTTGGGGTGGTGTATTCTTCTCCCCTTGCCATGTATGTGCCCTAATTTGCTTATGAATTCATCTGCAGAAGGACATATTGATATCTTTAAGTTTTTAGCCATTATGAATAGAGCTGCTGTGCATTACTTGATGCTAGTTTCGGTTTGAACACAGTTTTTCAAAGCAGTTGTCTAAATACAAGAGGTACACTTCTTGGATCCTAAGGTGAAACTTTTTAGATTTGGAAAAAACTGCCAAACTGTCTTCCGAAGTTGGTTGTGCATGCATTCCACCAGCGTCTTGAGTATATTCTTGTATGCTTATTTACTGCCTGTTTATCTTCTTGGGCCAGGTGTGTGTTTCAATCTTTACCAAATTTTAATGGCGTTGTTGGCATAATTTGAGTACAAATCCTTTATCAGATATGTGTTTTGGAAATAGTTTCTTGCAGTTTGTGGTTTGTCTTCCGGTTTTCTGAATAAGGTCACCAGATCCAAAATCATGTAGATTATCTTTTTTTTTCTAGGATTTTTATAGTTTGGTAATTTAAATTTGTCTATGGGCAATTTTGAGTGAATTTTGGTTTAAGTTGTAAAGTTTGTGTTTACATTCATTTCATTACATATGGTTTGTAATGAATTGCTCCTTAACCATCTTTTGAGAAGATACAGTGAGATACTTGGCTCCATTTCAGTTTGGATTTCCAAACTTTAGTATATACAGCAGAACTGCCTTCCGGATGAGGCCTCTGGGTTTGTGAGTGCGGTGTTCCCGGCACTTCTCTGACGTCCCACAGGGGGCGCTGAACCCACCTGTCTGACCCTGGGGGCACAGGTGCACCCTGCCCACAGACTTTGCTCTGTGACAAGCAGACAGGAGCTTTGTCTCCTGTCAGGGCTTAGGTTTCTGGACCATGAGGCATTGTCCACACTGACAGCAGCTGGGTTTTCTCAGGAACCACTGGTGAGGAGACTCCACAAGAGGAAAAAATGAGCAAGTGTGGAGAATCTTCCTGTGCAGCTGACTGCTGGGTGGGTGGGGTGCATCTTCAGGGGCCTCAGGAGAGAAAGGGTTTAATGTGGAATACTGTGTGCTTTTAGTTAGTTTTATGTGCAGTGTAGATGGTGACCAGTGTCGTTCTTTGGAGTCTGGTGTCTAGTTTTCCTGGCACTGTTTGTTCATGGCTTTGGGTAGAATAAACATTTTAATAATAGTAATTTTTCTGATGCATGAGCATGGAATATTGTTTTCTATTGTGTCTTCAGTTTCTTTATCAATGCTTTATAGTTTTCTGAGTATACATCTTTCATGTCCTTGGTTAAATTTATTGCTAAATAGTTTGTTCTTTTTGATGGAATTGTAAATGGGATTGTTTTCTTAATTTTTCTTGCTGGTGGTTCATTATTAGTGTATAGAAACAAAACTGATTTGTGTATATTGATTCCATATTTTGCAACTTTACTGAATTCATTTTTTAACATATTTTTTGAAGTAATGTGAAAAATTGCAATACTAAAATCTCAGTTTCTACTGCACCCCAGGTAATCCACAGGACCCAAGACATGGTAGCTACTAATATACTCTTCCCACAGTGCCTCTTATTACCATGCGGACTCCTACAAGGGAAATAAGTATCACAACTTTGGTTGAACTTGGTCTGGGTGAGTCTTGGCCCCTATAACAAAATTTGATGTCTGTCTTATCTGATTTTCTGGCATGATACTGACATGGTTGTCTAGAAAAGTAATTTACTTTCCAGTAATTTAAAATGTACAGAAAAGTTGCAATAATGGCAAAAAGTACTCCCATTTGCCACTTCACACAAAATGCTCAGTGTGTTTTGCCCAAGGAACCAGCACATAACCCCTAAATGAGGAAATCCTGGTGTCCACACTATTATTTAATACTCAGCCCCACTTCAACTTTCACCTGCTGTCCCAACTGTATGAAAATGTCTTTTTCCATCCTGATCCAGTTTTCTTTTTCTGGAACCATTACTGAGTTTCCCCCTCATTTGGACAACCTTGATGGATTTGAAGCAGGCAAGATGAATATGGGATCTAGGTGGCCTTTTCTGTATGGCTTTTTCACTAAGAATGTTTTTAATGTTCATTTTTGTAACAAATATCAGCGCTACACTTTTTTTTCTTTGTCATTAAAAATACAAAACATGACTTTAGCATTTAATTCACTTTACGTATACAGTTTTGTGGTATTAACTACCTTCATATAGTTGCACAAACAAGTTAACTAACGTGTACTTCCTGTGTGCATGGCAGATACCCAGGAAATTGAGTAACACCCTGAAACGGCCCAAGACATCACCTTAAATACCGTCTTTATCTAAAAGGAAAAAAAAGGAAGGCTATAGTTGTTTCTGTCTGCATTCATTTGATTGTATATGGTTTCCAATTGATGTTGTATAACTAGTTGTGGAGAAGTCATGGGATAGGTGGCTTCATTTCAGTTTGAATTTCCAAATTTAGTGGAATCTGCAGGCTTGATGCAAGGTATACAAACTTCATATTGGATCAGGACATCCCATGGTGTAACTGGTATTCATGGTTTGTTCAACAATTAAAGTTCTGTGTGATATGAGTTCATCCCGGAGTAATCCAGGTTAGTTTCTGTTATACATTTGTCCCAGGATGAAAGGACAAGAGAAATAAGGCCTAATTTATAAAAGTGCCTTCAAACTAATTGATACTGAAGTATAGTTGACCTACAATGTTGTGTTAATTTCTACTGTACAGCAAAGTGATTCATATATACATACATACATATATACATATTTTTCGTATTCTTTTCCATTATGGTTTATTACAGGGTATTGAATATAGTTCCCTGTGCTATACAGTAAGACCTTGTTTATCCATCCTATATATAATAATTTGTATCTACTAATCCCAAACTCCCAATCCATCTCTCTCGCCTGTCTTCCCCTTGACAACCACAAGTCTGTTTTCTATATTTGAGAGTCTGTTTTTGTTCTGTAGATAGGTTCATTTGGGTCTCATTTTATAATCCACATATAAGTGATATCATATGGTATTTGTCGTTCTCTGTCTGACTTACTTCACTTTGTATGATAATCTCTAGGTCCATCCATGTAGCTGCAGATGGCATTATTTCATTCTGTTTTACGGCTGAGTAATATTCCATTGTATATATGTATCACATCTTCTATATCCATTCATCTGTTGAGGGACATTCAGGTTGCTTCCATGTCTTGCCTATTGTGAATAGTGCTGCTGTGAATGCTGGGGTGCATGTATCTTTTCAAATTATAGTTTTGTCTGGATATGTGCCCAGGAGTGGGATTGCTGGTTCATATGGTAATTCTATTTTTAGTTTTTGAGGAACCTCCATACTGTTTTCCATAGTGGCTGCATCAATTTACATTCCCACCAGTAGTGTAGGAGGGTTCCCTTTTCTCCACACCCCCTCCAGCATTTATTTCTAGACATTTTAATGATGGCCATTCTGACCACTATGAAGTGATAACTCACTGTAGTTTTGATTTGCATTCTCTAATAATTAGCGATGTGGAGCATCTTTTCATGTGCCTATTGGCCATCTGTATGTCTTTGCAGAAATGTCTATTTAGACCTTTTGCCTATTTTTTGATTCTTTTTTCTTTTTTGAGTTGTATGAGCTGTTTGTATATTTTAGAATTAGGCCCTTGTTGGTCGCATCATTTGCACGTATTTTCTCCCAAACAGTTAGCACAGGTTCTGGAACGACTGGATACCCACGTGCAGAAGAATAAACTTGGACCCTTACCTCCCCTCACGCCATATACAAAAATCAACGCAAAATGGACCAAAGGCCTAGATGCAAGAACCAAAATTATAAAACTCGTAGAAGAAAACATGAGAGTAAATCTTCATGACCTTGGATTTGGTCATGATTTCTTAGATCTGCTACCAAAAGCACAAGCAACAAAAGACAAGATAGATGAATTGGACTTCCTCAAAATGAAAAACAGCTGTGTATAAAAGGAGCAAGGAATAAGATAATCCACCATCCAAAATGGCACAAGATGTTTGCAAACCATGTATCTGATAAAGGACTGTAGCCCACCAGCCAAGCCCCCGGTGGTCCAGTGGAGTGTCTGTGCGGCCCCTCCCGTCCTCGGTGATCAGGGGATCTCAGGCCCCACAGCACCCGAGGGGAGGACACTGGTCATCCTCTGCACCCTCAAGGAGTGAGTGCTGGATGGTTTTGAGCCCAGATGCACTCCCATTACTGCCCTCAAAGGCTGAAGCCTTCAGCATGCCTCCAGAAGGACACAGTATTTGCAAGTCTTTGAGAACCAAGAGAACCGTCTTCACTTTTCTGAAAAGGGCATCTTATTATTTCACAGCATGACCATTTTCAACCTGGCTCCCAGGGGTGCCCTCCCACCTTCTTTATTTCTCTGAAAGTGGCCATGGTGGTTTGGCTGTCCCCAATCCCCATACCAGGTGACAAGGCCAGTGGGACCAGCTCCTGGTGGTCCTTAGGTTCGTTGGAGATTAACCCAGACTCTCAGCCTGAGATTGAACGTGGATGCCCCTGTTTCTCCCCATCACCAATTCTCATCTCCTCCTCTATCTCTTTTCCTCTTTCTTTTCAGTCTCAGATTTACCGGATGGTCACCACTCACAGTTCCCACAGAGCCCAGAGATTTCTCCTTGAAGGAAATGTTCTGGAAAATCAGAGGGATAAATAAAGAATGCAGCTGATTCCCGCCTTGTGCTGACGCCCAAGAGGAAGAGGAGAGTGAGTGTTTTCTCATTAGAATTTTAAATCCTCCCAGTAATAGATCATTGGGGGGGGCATCCTGTGTCTTCCTGCTCATTCTAATAATGTCATTCCTGAATTTTAATGTGGTAAATAATTTAAATCATAAATATGCTGAGGGGGAGATCCATTTAAAAAATGTTAGAGGTAACTCCAAGGGGTTTACAACAAACAAGGACACAGAACCCTGTGTCCAGACGCTGGCTGAGCCGCAGTCCCCTGGAGGGCGGAGTGGCCATGACTCTCCTCCCGCAGGTGAGCCTACACAGGCACATCCCACGTGGGACCACTGCATCGCAGAATCTTAGAGTGGCCAATGGCAGGCAGCTGGCTAGAGATGAGGACAAGAGAAAACTGCCCAGCAGCCTGGGACAACCCTGGGGTGAGGCCTTAGTAAGGGCCAGTGTCAGATCCTCAGAGATAACTTGAAGAGACGGTTCAGGCTGTTAGGGACATCATCAGAGATGTACTTAGGGACATATTCAGAGCCTTAGTTATGGACAGGATCAGGGCATTATTTAATGACAGCTTAGACTATAAGGGACAGCGTCAGGGCCTAAGTTAGAGATAACGTGAGAGCCTTAGTTAGACACAATTCAGGCTGTTACTTAGGGATATCTTCAGGGCCTTAGAGCCAGCATCATGGCCATAATTAGAACCAGTGTCAGGGCTTTAGTTAGGGCCAAAACTAGGGTGTTAATTAGGGAAAGAGTCAGGTCATTAGTTACAGGCAGTGTCAGGGTTTTAGGTAGGGACAGCAGCAAGTCCTTAGTTAAGAGTGTCAGGGCCTCACTTAGGGGCAGCGTCAGGATGTTAGTTAGGGAGAGTCTGGACATTAGAACGTCAGGTTCTGAGGTAGAGACAGCATCAGGGCCTTAGTTAGGGACAGTGTCAGAGATGTACCTAGGGACATATTCAGGGCCTTAGTTATGGACAGGATCAGGGTGATACTGAGGAACACCTAAAGGTATTAGGGACATCTTCAGGGCCTCAATTAGGGATAGCATCAGGGTGTTAGTTAGGGAAAGAGTCAGGCCATTATTATAGATAGTGTCAGTGCCTTAGGTATAGAGAGTATCAGGGCCTTAGTTAAGGACAGCATCAGAGACTTACTTAAGGACATATTCAGGGCCTTAGTTATGGACAGGATTAGGGCATTATTGAGAGATACATGAGGCTATTAGGGGCAGCATCAGGGTGTTAGGGAAAGAGTCGGCCATTATTATAGACAGTGTCAGTGCCTCAGGTAGAGACATCATCACAGCTTTAGGAAGAGGGTCAGGGCCTTGGTTAGGGACAGGGTCAGGCCAACAGTGAGGGACATCTAAGGCTATTAGGGACATCGTCAAGGTCTTAGATTGGGCCAGCATCAGGGCTGTAGTGTCGACCATTGTCAGGGCATTAATGAGGGACAAAATTAGGGTGTTAGTTAGGGAAAGAGTCAGGTCATTAGTCACAGACAGTTTTAGGGCCTCAGGTAGAATCGGCATCAAGGCCTTAGTTAGGAAGAGCATCAGGGCCTCAGTAAGGTTCAGCATCAGGACGTTAGTTAGGGCCAGCAACAGGCCCTTTGTTAGGGACAGTGTTGTCAGGCCCTCAGAGATAACTTGAAGGCCTTAGTAAGAGACAGTTTAGGCCGTTAGTTAGGGACACTTCAGAGACTTTCTTAGGGATATATTCAGGGCCTTAGTAATAGAATCAGGGTGTGATTTTGTGACCACTTAAGCACTAAGGGACAGCATCAAAGCCTAAGTTAGGGAGGGTGTCAGCGTCTTGGGGATAGTGTTAGGGACTTTGTAAGTTATAGCTTAGGCCATTAGCTAGGGACATGGTTTAGGGGCTTATTAAGGGCAGTGTCAGAGACTTAATGAGGGACAACTTCAGGGCCTTAGTTATGGACAGGATCAGGTCCATACTTGGGACCAGTGTCAGGCCGTTATTTAGGGGCAGTGTCAGGGCATTCTGTAGAGACAGCGTCAAGGCGCTTACTTAGGAACAGGGTCAGGGCCTTAGGACAGGGTCAGAGACTTATGTAGGCACATATTCAGGGCATTAGTAATGGACAGGATCAGGACAACAGTGAGGGACATCTAAGTCTATTAGGGACATCGTCAGGGCCTTAGATAGGGTCAGCATCAGGGCCATAGTTAGGACCAGTTTCAGGGCGTTATTTAGGGACAAAATTAGGAGGTTAGTTAAAGAAAAAGTCAGGAAATTAGTTACAGACAGTGTCAGTTTTTCAGATAGAGACTTCAAGGTCTTAGTGAGAGCATCAGCATCTCAGGTAAGAACTGCATCAGGACATTATTTAAAGACAGTGTCACGGCCTTAATTAGGGAGAGTGTCAGGGTTAGGGTTAGGGTTAGGGTTGGGTTTAGGGTTTAGGGTTAGGGTTAGGGTAAGGGTTTGGGTTCGGTTTAGGGTTAGGGTACGGCTTAGAGTAAGGGTTAGGGTATGGCTTAGGGTATGGGTTAGGGTTAGGATTAGGGTTAGTTTTAGGGTTCGGGCTAGGTTTAGGGTGCAGGTTAGGATTAGGGTATGGGTTAAGGTATGGGTTAGGGTTAGGGTACACGTTAGGGTTAGGGTATTTATTAAACCTATCCCACTCTCTAGATACCACTTAGCATGTAAAGGAATATTATTTGGGGTCCAGCCATGGAGAAGATTTTAGACACTAGGATAAGATAAAGAACACACACATTACAAAGAAATCACATTAGGATTTTCTTTTTAAATTGTTCCACAAAACACTAGTGTTTAGGAAAACTATTGGAGGCAGAAGCAGTCAAGGGTAGTTGAGGGTAAGGGTTAGGGTTAGGGTAAGGGTTAGGGTACGGCTTAGGGTATGGGTTAAGGTACGGGTGAGGGTACGGCATAGGCTATGGGTTAGGGTTAGGGTTAGGTTTAGAGTTAGGGTTAGGGTACGGCTTAGGGTACGAGTTAGGGTACGGGTGAGGGTATGGCGTAGGGTATAGGTTAGGGTTAGGGTTAGGGTTAGGGTACGGCTTAGGGTACGAGTTAGGGTACGGGTGAGGGTACGGCGTAGCGTATGGGTTAGGGTTAGGGTTAGGGTTAGGGTACGGCTTAGGGTACGGGTTAGGGTACTGGTGAGGGTTCGGCGTAGGGTATGGGTTAGGGTTAGGGTTAGGGTTAGGTTTAGTTTTAGGGTTAGGGATTGGTTTAGGGTACGGTTAGGATTAGCGTACGTGTTAGGGTTAGTGTTTGGGTTAGGGTTAGGGTACGCGTTAGGGTTAGGGTATGGATTAGGGTTAGGGTACACGTTAGGATTAGGGTATTTATTAAACCTATCCCACTCTCTAGATACCACTTAGCACGTAAAGGAATATTATTTGGGGTCCAGCCATGGAGAAGATTTTAGTCACTAGGATAAGATAAAGCATAAACACATTATAAAAAAATCACATTAGGATTTTCTTTTTAACCTGTTCCTTAAAACACTAGTGCTTAGGAAATCTAATGGAGGCAAAAGCAGTCAAGGGTAGTTTAGGGTTAGGGTTAGGGTTAGGGTTAGTGTTAGGGTTAGGGTACGGCTTAGGGTATGGGATAGGGTACGGGTGAGGGTACGGCGTAGGGTAGGGGTTAGGGTTAGGGTTAGGGTTAGGGTTAGGGTTAGGGTACGGCTTAGGGTACGGGTTAGGGTACGGGTGAGGGTAAGGCGTAGGGTATAGGTTAGGGTTAGGGTTAGGGTTAGGGTACGGCTTAGGATCCGGGTTAGGGTACGGGTGAGGGTACGGCGTAGCGTAAGGGTTAGGGTTAGGGTTAGGTTTAGGGTACGGGTTAGGGTACGGGTTAGGGTACGGGTGAGGGTACGGCGTAGCGTATGGGTTCGGGTTAGGGTTAGGGTTAGGCTTAGGGTACGGCTTAGGGTACGGGTTAGGGTACGGGTGAGGGTACGGCGTTGGGTATAGGTTAGGGTTAGGTTTAGGGTTAGGGTACGGCTTAGGATACGGGTTAGGCTACGGGTGAGGATACGGCGTAGCGTATGGGTTAGGGTTAGGGTTAGGGTACGGCTTAGGGTACGGGTTAGGGTACGGGTGAGGGTACGGCGTAGGGTATGGGTTAGGGTTAGGGTTAGGGTTAGGGTACGGCTTAGGATACGGGTTAGGGTACGGGTGAGGGTACGGCGTAGGGTATGGGTTAGGGTTAGGGTTAGGGTTAGGGTTAGGGTACAGCTTAGGGTATGGGTTAGGGTTAGGGTTAGGTTTAGTGTTAGGGCTAGGTTTAGGGAACGGGTTAGGATTAGGGTACGTGTGAGTGTTAGGGTATGGGTTAGGGTTAGGGTACATGTTAAGGTTAGGGTATTTATTAAACCTATCCCACTCTCTAGATACGACTTAGTACGTAAAGGAATATTATTTGGGGTCCAGCCATGGAGAAGATTTTAGACACTAGGATAAGATAAGGAACACACACATTATTAAGAAATCACATTAGGATTCTCTTTTTAACCTGTTCCTTAAAACACTAGTGCTTAGTAAATCTATGGGAGGCAGAAGCAGTCAAGGGTAGCTTAGGGTTAGGGTTAGGTTAGGGTACGGCATAGGTTACGAGTTAGGGTACGGGTGAGATTACAGCGTAGGGTATGGTTTACGGTTAGGGTTAGTGTTAGGGTTAGGTTTAGGTTTAGGGGACGGCTCAGGGTACGGGTTAGGGTACAGGTGAGGGTACGGCGTAGGGTATGTGTTAGGGTTAGGGTTAGGTTTAGTGTTAGGGTATGGCTTAGGGTACGGGTTAGGGTATGAGTGAGGGTACGGCGTAGGGTAAGGGTTAGGGTTATGGTTAGGGTTAGTTTTAGGGTTAGAGCTAGGTTTAGGGTACGGGTTAGGATTAGGGTAAGTGTTAGGGTTAGATTATGTGTTAGGGTTAGGGTACGCGTTAGGGTTAGGGTATTTATTGAAATTATATCACTATCTACATACCACTTAGCACGTAAAGGAATATTATTTGAGGTCCAGCTATGGAGAAGATTTTAGACACTAGGATACGATATAGAACACACACATTACAAAGTAATCACATTAGGATTTTCTTTTTAACCTGTTCCTTAAAACACTAGTGCTTAGGAAATCTATTGGTGGCAGAAGCAGTCAAGGGTAGTTTAGGGTTAGGGTTAGGGTTAGGGTTAGTGTTAGGGTTAGGGTACGGCTTAGGGTATGGGATAGGGTATGGGTGAGGGTACGGCATAGGGTAGGGTTTAGGGTTAGGGCTAGGTTTAGGGTATGGGTTAAGATTAGGGTACGGCATTGTGTATGGGGTAGGGTTAGGGTTAGATTTAGGGTACGGGTTAGTAATAGGGTTAGGGTTAGGGTTAGGGTTAGGGTTAGTTTTACGGATAGGGCTAGGTTTAGGGAATGGGTTAGGATTAGGGTACGTGTTAGGGTTAGGGTATGGGTTAGGGTTAGGGTACGCGTTAGGGTTAGGGTATTTATTAAACCTATCCCACTCTCTAGATAACATTTAGCACGTAAAGGAATATTATTTCCAGTCCAGCCAAAAATGGTTCCTGCAATTCTGCCTTGATTTAAAATCCTCTCCGTTGCCTACCCTCAATATATTTCTGGAAGACAGTTATCACTTATAACTATGCAGGTTTGTGAATGGCAGTGCCACTGAGCTCCATTTTTCAACTCGCTTTTTTGGGAGTTGGCCGCAAAAGCGCAGGATTGCTTCAGGCCCTATTCTGGTTCCGGGGTGCAGGCTGAGCCTGTGGTTCAGTTTTATTCCTGATGGGAAAATGGAGTGACCTGTGCCTGTCACAAAACCTAGGGCTAGTCTCTCATTGGTTGCCCATCTTCCCGTTCATCCTCAGGACAAATTGGAACCTGTACGAAACAGGAGGTTAAAGGTGCTGATTCTCCAAGTAGGGAGATGGTTAGTCAAGCGGCTGGAATGGCGAACCCGAGCACAAGGAGAGGAGAAATGAGGTGCGTTTTAGAAACCTTTCCCGATCTCACGGCATACCATCTTCTGGGTTTCCCATGCATGTTTTGATGTAGGAAGATGCCCTTGTACCTGGAGATTTGAGACCCATGGGGTGTGTTCCCCGCAGTGTTACTTTAAAGTATCTGCGTTTGCTCACCCAACCTCACCAATCCTCTCAGCCCCAAGAGTGTCCAGCCTTATGTCTCATCCAGCTGTGGTTCTAGATATGGTCAATCCAGGTTGCATCAGAGACCCTGAACGGATTTTGTAAGAATTTCTCTCTCTTTCACTGTCTTTGTTTTGTGGGTTTTTTAAAGTAATTTATGTTTAGAATCGGGCTTGGCTGCTTTTCCCTGCTGTGTTGATGCCGCTTTACACCCTCTTGATTCACTTGCAGAGAGATATCGATACATAGGTTTTCAGATTCTTACTAGTCAGATATATTCTTGTGTGGTGACTAGGGTGTGTTGAGTCCAGTTCAGTGAGCAGGGAGTAGGCCTTGTCTATTACATATTTGGCTTATGGAGCGGTCTCTGAGCTAATTTCAAACCCTTGTTTTATGCATCACCCCACCTCACCTTTCCCGTTAAGCAGCCATAGTGTGTCTTCTAAAGGTGTGACTCTGTTCTGTTTTGTAATTCAGTTCAAGTGTAGCGATTTTGACATTCCCTCTATAAGCGATATCTTAGGATAAGTGTCTTTTTCTGTGTGACTTATTTCACTTAGAATCATCGTACCTAAATCCACTCATCATGCTGCTAACTAGCCTTATGACATTGATTTCATGGCTGAGTGATATTCCATTGTGCCAAGTACCACCATTTCTTTATCCATTTTTCTCTTTCCTGGGATATTGAAGGTGTACCGAAGCGGAGGTTCTTGGCAATAGAGCAGCCGTAAAGTTTGGGATGCCTGTGTCTTGTTGATTTTTAGTTTTCCCAATTTATACGCCCATGAGTGGAAGTGCCCTATGCTCTCAACGCTGTGTTTATTACTTGTTTCAGGACACACCGTATACTTCTCCAGAGTGCCTGTTGGCAATTTACATCCCGCCCATCAGCGTAGCAAGGCTCCCATGTCTCCATGGCCTGTCCTGCTTTTCTGGTTTTTACACATTTTTCAGCATGGCCCTTTTGACCGAGGGCAAGCGAGACTTCTTTGTAGCGCTGATTTGCCCTTCCGGCTTGCTTGGTTGGCCAAAAACGGCGTATGCGTTTTTTCCTGAATATATTCAGGAAAAAACGCATACGCCCTTTTTGGCCAAGGGCATCATTGTCAACGTTTTGCCACTTTTCATGTGCTTTAAAGGCGAGTCGAATCTACCTCCTGAAATCTGTTTCCTGCAAATCTGCCTTGCTTTCAAATCCTCTTCGTTGCCTTCCCTCAATATATTTGTGGACGATATTTCTCATTTATAACTCTGCACGTTTGTGAATTGCAGTGGCCCTGAGCTCCATTTGTCTCCTCGCTTTTTTGGGAGCTGCCCGCAAAAGCGCAGGATTGCTTCAGGCCCTATTTTGGTTCTGGGGAGCAGGCTGAGCCTGTGGTTCAGTTTTATTCCTGATGGGAAAATGGAGTGACCTGTGCCTGTCACAAAACCTAGGGCTAGTCTCTCATTGGTTGCCCATCTTCCCGTTCATCCTCAGGACAAATTGGAACCTGTACGAAACAGGAGGTTAAAGGTGCTGATTCTCCAAGTAGGGAGATGGTTAGTCAAGTGGCTGGAATGGCGAACCCGAGCACAAGGAGAGGAGAAATGAGGTGCGTTTTAGAACCCTTTCCCGATCTCACGGCATACCATCTTCTGGGTTTCCCTTGCATGTTTTGATGTAGGAAGATGCCCTTGTACCTGGAGATTTGAGACCCATGGGGTGTGTTCCCCGCAGTGTTACTTTAAAGTATCTGCGTTTGCTCACCCAACCTCACCAATCCTCTCAGCCCCAAGAGTGTCCAGCCTTATGTCTCATCCAGCTGTGGTTCTAGATATGGTCAATCCAGGTTGCATCATAGACCCTGAACGGATTTTGTAAGAATTTCTCTCTCTTTCACTGTCTTTGTTTTGTGGGTTTTTTAAAGTAATTTATGTTTAGAATGGGGCTTGGCTGCTTTTCCCTGCTGTGTTGATGCCGCTTTACACCCTCTTGATTCACTTGCAGAGAGATATCGATACATAGGTTTTCAGATTCTTACTAGTCAGATATATTCTTGTGTGGTGACTAGGGTGTGTTGAGTCCAGTTCACTGAGCAGGGAGTAGGCCTTGTCTATTACATATTTGGCTTATGGAGCGGTCTCTGAGCTAATTTCAAACCCTTGTTTTATGCATCACCCCACCTCACCTTTCCCGTTAAGCAGCCATAGTGTGTCTTCTAAAGGTGTGACTCTGTTCTGTTTTGTAATTCAGTTCAAGTGTAGCGATTTTGACATTCCCTCTATAAGCGATATCTTAGGATAAGTGTCTTTTTCTGTGTGACTTATTTCACTTAGAATCATCGTACCTAAATCCACTCATCATGCTGCTAACTAGCCTTATGACATTGATTTCATGGCTGAGTGATATTCCATTGTGCCAAGTACCACCATTTCTTTATCCATTTTTCTCTTTCCTGGGATATTGAAGGTGTACCGAAGCGGAGGTTCTTGGCAATAGAGCAGCCGTAAAGTTTGGGATGCCTGTGTCTTGTTGATTTTTAGTTTTCCCAATTTATACGCCCATGAGTGGAAGTGCCCTATGCTCTCAACGCTGTGTTTATTACTTGTTTCAGGACACACCGTATACTTCTCCAGAGTGCCTGTTGGCAATTTACATCCCGCCCATCAGCGTAGCAAGGCTCCCATGTCTCCATGGCCTGTCCTGCTTTTCTGGTTTTTACACTTTTTTCAGCATGGCCCTTTTGACCGAGGGCAAGCGAGACTTCTTTGTAGCGCTGATTTGCCCTTCCGGCTTGCTTGGTTGGCCAAAAACGGCGTATGCGTTTTTTTCTGAATATATTCAGGAAAAAACGCATACGCCCTTTTTGGCCAAGGGCATCATTGTCAACGTTTTTCCACTTTTCATGTGCTTTAAAGGCGATTCGAATCTACCTCCTGAAATCTGTTTCCTGCAAATCTGCCTTGGTTTCAAATCCTCTTCGTTGCCTTCCCTCAATATATTTGTGGACGATATTTCTCATTTATAACTCTGCACGTTTGTGAATTGCAGTGGCCCTGAGCTCCATTTGTCTCCTCGCTTTTTTGGGAGCTGCCGGCAAAAGCGCAGGATTGCTTCAGGCCCTATTTTGGTTCTGGGGAGCAGGCTGAGCCTGTGGTTCAGTTTTATTCCTGATGGGAAAATGGAGTGACCTGTGCCTGTCACAAAACCTAGGGCTAGTCTCTCATTGGTTGCCCATCTTCCCGTTCATCCTCAGGACAAATTGGAACCTGTACGAAACAGGAGGTTAAAGGTGCTGATTCTCCAAGTAGGGAGATGGTTAGTCAAGCGGCTGGAATGGCGAACCCGAGCACAAGGAGAGGAGAAATGAGGTGCGTTTTAGAAACCTTTCCCGATCTCACGGCATACCATCTTCTGGGTTTCCCATGCATGTTTTGATGTAGGAAGATGCCCTTGTACCTGGAGATTTGAGACCCATGGGGTGTGTTCCCCGCAGTGTTACTTTAAAGTATCTGCGTTTGCTCACCCAACCTCACCAATCCTCTCAGCCCCAAGAGTGTCCAGCCTTATGTCTCATCCAGCTGTGGTTCTAGATATGGTCAATCCAGGTTGCATCAGAGACCCTGAACGGATTTTGTAAGAATTTCTCTCTCTTTCACTGTCTTTGTTTTGTGGGTTTTTTAAAGTAATTTATGTTTAGAATCGGGCTTGGCTGCTTTTCCCTGCTGTGTTGATGCCGCTTTACACCCTCTTGATTCACTTGCAGAGAGATATCGATACATAGGTTTTCAGATTCTTACTAGTCAGATATATTCTTGTGTGGTGACTAGGGTGTGTTGAGTCCAGTTCAGTGAGCAGGGAGTAGGCCTTGTCTATTACATATTTGGCTTATGGAGCGGTCTCTGAGCTAATTTCAAACCCTTGTTTTATGCATCACCCCACCTCACCTTTCCCGTTAAGCAGCCATAGTGTGTCTTCTAAAGGTGTGACTCTGTTCTGTTTTGTAATTCAGTTCAAGTGTAGCGATTTTGACATTCCCTCTATAAGCGATATCTTAGGATAAGTGTCTTTTTCTGTGTGACTTATTTCACTTAGAATCATCGTACCTAAATCCACTCATCATGCTGCTAACTAGCCTTATGACATTGATTTCATGGCTGAGTGATATTCCATTGTGCCAAGTACCACCATTTCTTTATCCATTTTTCTCTTTCCTGGGATATTGAAGGTGTACCGAAGCGGAGGTTCTTGGCAATAGAGCAGCCGTAAAGTTTGGGATGCCTGTGTCTTGTTGATTTTTAGTTTTCCCAATTTATACGCCCATGAGTGGAAGTGCCCTATGCTCTCAACGCTGTGTTTATTACTTGTTTCAGGACACACCGTATACTTCTCCAGAGTGCCTGTTGGCAATTTACATCCCGCCCATCAGCGTAGCAAGGCTCCCATGTCTCCATGGCCTGTCCTGCTTTTCTGGTTTTTACACATTTTTCAGCATGGCCCTTTTGACCGAGGGCAAGCGAGACTTCTTTGTAGCGCTGATTTGCCCTTCCGGCTTGCTTGGTTGGCCAAAAACGGCGTATGCGTTTTTTCCTGAATATATTCAGGAAAAAACGCATACGCCCTTTTTGGCCAAGGGCATCATTGTCAACGTTTTGCCACTTTTCATGTGCTTTAAAGGCGAGTCGAATCTACCTCCTGAAATCTGTTTCCTGCAAATCTGCCTTGCTTTCAAATCCTCTTCGTTGCCTTCCCTCAATATATTTGTGGACGATATTTCTCATTTATAACTCTGCACGTTTGTGAATTGCAGTGGCCCTGAGCTCCATTTGTCTCCTCGCTTTTTTGGGAGCTGCCCGCAAAAGCGCAGGATTGCTTCAGGCCCTATTTTGGTTCTGGGGAGCAGGCTGAGCCTGTGGTTCAGTTTTATTCCTGATGGGAAAATGGAGTGACCTGTGCCTGTCACAAAACCTAGGGCTAGTCTCTCATTGGTTGCCCATCTTCCCGTTCATCCTCAGGACAAATTGGAACCTGTACGAAACAGGAGGTTAAAGGTGCTAATTCTCCAAGTAGGGAGATGGTTAGTCAAGTGGCTGGAATGGCGAACCCGAGCACAAGGAGAGGAGAAATGAGGTGCGTTTTAGAACCCTTTCCCGATCTCACGGCATACCATCTTCTGGGTTTCCCTTGCATGTTTTGATGTAGGAAGATGCCCTTGTACCTGGAGATTTGAGACCCATGGGGTGTGTTCCCCGCAGTGTTACTTTAAAGTATCTGCGTTTGCTCACCCAACCTCACCAATCCTCTCAGCCCCAAGAGTGTCCAGCCTTATGTCTCATCCAGCTGTGGTTCTAGATATGGTCAATCCAGGTTGCATCATAGACCCTGAACGGATTTTGTAAGAATTTCTCTCTCTTTCACTGTCTTTGTTTTGTGGGTTTTTTAAAGTAATTTATGTTTAGAATGGGGCTTGGCTGCTTTTCCCTGCTGTGTTGATGCCGCTTTACACCCTCTTGATTCACTTGCAGAGAGATATCGATACATAGGTTTTCAGATTCTTACTAGTCAGATATATTCTTGTGTGGTGACTAGGGTGTGTTGAGTCCAGTTCACTGAGCAGGGAGTAGGCCTTGTCTATTACATATTTGGCTTATGGAGCGGTCTCTGAGCTAATTTCAAACCCTTGTTTTATGCATCACCCCACCTCACCTTTCCCGTTAAGCAGCCATAGTGTGTCTTCTAAAGGTGTGACTCTGTTCTGTTTTGTAATTCAGTTCAAGTGTAGCGATTTTGACATTCCCTCTATAAGCGATATCTTAGGATAAGTGTCTTTTTCTGTGTGACTTATTTCACTTAGAATCATCGTACCTAAATCCACTCATCATGCTGCTAACTAGCCTTATGACATTGATTTCATGGCTGAGTGATATTCCATTGTGCCAAGTACCACCATTTCTTTATCCATTTTTCTCTTTCCTGGGATATTGAAGGTGTACCGAAGCGGAGGTTCTTGGCAATAGAGCAGCCGTAAAGTTTGGGATGCCTGTGTCTTGTTGATTTTTAGTTTTCCCAATTTATACGCCCATGAGTGGAAGTGCCCTATGCTCTCAACGCTGTGTTTATTACTTGCTTCAGGACACACCGTATACTTCTCCAGAGTGCCTGTTGGCAATTTACATCCCGCCCATCAGCGTAGCAAGGCTCCCATGTCTCCATGGCCTGTCCTGCTTTTCTGGTTTTTACACTTTTTTCAGCATGGCCCTTTTGACCGAGGGCAAGCGAGACTTCTTTGTAGCGCTGATTTGCCCTTCCGGCTTGCTTGGTTGGCCAAAAACGGCGTATGCGTTTTTTCCTGAATATATTCAGGAAAAAACGCATACGCCCTTTTTGGCCAAGGGCATCATTGTCAACGTTTTTCCACTTTTCATGTGCTTTAAAGGCGATTCGAATCTACCTCCTGAAATCTGTTTCCTGCAAATCTGCCTTGCTTTCAAATCCTCTTCGTTGCCTTCCCTCAATATATTTGTGGACGATATTTCTCATTTATAACTCTGCACGTTTGTGAATTGCAGTGGCCCTGAGCTCCATTTGTCTCCTCGCTTTTTTGTGAGCTGCCCGCAAAAGCGCAGGATTGCTTCAGGCCCTATTTTGGTTCTGGGGAGCAGGCTGAGCCTGTGGTTCAGTTTTATTCCTGATGGGAAAATGGAGTGACCTGTGCCTGTCACAAAACCTAGGGCTAGTCTCTCATTGGTTGCCCATCTTCCCGTTCATCCTCAGGACAAATTGGAACCTGTACGAAACAGGAGGTTAAAGGTGCTGATTCTCCAAGTAGGGAGATGGTTAGTCAAGTGGCTGGAATGGCGAACCCGAGCACAAGGAGAGGAGAAATGAGGTGCGTTTTAGAACCCTTTCCCGATCTCATGGCATACCATCTTCTGGGTTTCCCTTGCATGTTTTGATGTAGGAAGATGCCCTTGTACCTGGAGATTTGAGACCCATGGGGTGTGTTCCCCGCAGTGTTACTTTAAAGTATCTGCGTTTGCTCACCCAACCTCACCAATCCTCTCAGCCCCAAGAGTGTCCAGCCTTATGTCTCATCCAGCTGTGGTTCTAGATATGGTCAATCCAGGTTGCATCATAGACCCTGAACGGATTTTGTAAGAATTTCTCTCTCTTTCACTGTCTTTGTTTTGTGGGTTTTTTAAAGTAATTTATGTTTAGAATGGGGCTTGGCTGCTTTTCCCTGCTGTGTTGATGCCGCTTTACACCCTCTTGATTCACTTGCAGAGAGATATCGATACATAGGTTTTCAGATTCTTACTAGTCAGATATATTCTTGTGTGGTGACTAGGGTGTGTTGAGTCCAGTTCACTGAGCAGGGAGTAGGCCTTGTCTATTACATATTTGGCTTATGGAGCGGTCTCTGAGCTAATTTCAAACCCTTGTTTTATGCATCACCCCACCTCACCTTTCCCGTTAAGCAGCCATAGTGTGTCTTCTAAAGGTGTGACTCTGTTCTGTTTTGTAATTCAGTTCAAGTGTAGCGATTTTGACATTCCCTCTATAAGCGATATCTTAGGATAAGTGTCTTTTTCTGTGTGACTTATTTCACTTAGAATCATCGTACCTAAATCCACTCATCATGCTGCTAACTAGCCTTATGACATTGATTTCATGGCTGAGTGATATTCCATTGTGCCAAGTACCACCATTTCTTTATCCATTTTTCTCTTTCCTGGGATATTGAAGGTGTACCGAAGCGGAGGTTCTTGGCAATAGAGCAGCCGTAAACTTTAGGGTGCCTGTGTCTTGTTGATTTTTAGTTTTCCCAATTTATACGCCCATGAGTGGAAGTGCCCTATGCTCTCAACGCTGTGTTTATTACTTGCTTCAGGACACACCGTATACTTCTCCAGAGTGCCTGTTGGCAATTTACATCCCGCCCATCAGCGTAGCAAGGCTCCCATGTCTCCATGGCCTGTCCTGCTTTTCTGGTTTTTACACTTTTTTCAGCATGGCCCTTTTGACCGAGGGCAAGCGAGACTTCTTTGTAGCGCTGATTTGCCCTTCCGGCTTGCTTGGTTGGCCAAAAACGGCGTATGCGTTTTTTCCTGAATATATTCAGGAAAAAACGCATACGCCCTTTTTGGCCAAGGGCATCATTGTCAACGTTTTTCCACTTTTCATGTGCTTTAAAGGCGAGTCGAATCTACCTCCTGAAATCTGTTTCCTGCAAATCTGCCTTGCTTTCAAATCCTCTTCGTTGCCTTCCCTCAATATATTTGTGGACGAGAGTTCTCATTTATAACTCTGCACGTTTGTGAATTGCAGTGCCCCTGAGCTCCATTTGTCTCCTCGCTTTTTTGGGAGCTGCCCGCAAAAGCGCAGGATTGCTTCAGGCCCTATTTTGGTTCTGGGGAGCAGGCTGAGCCTGTGGTTCAGTTTTATTCCTGATGGGAAAATGGAGTGACCTGTGCCTGTCACAAAACCTAGGGCTAGTCTCTCATTGGTTGCCCATCTTCCCGTTCATCCTCAGGACAAATTGGAACCTGTACGAAACAGGAGGTTAAAGGTGCTGATTCTCCAAGTAGGGAGATGGTTAGTCAAGCGGCTGGAATGGCGAACCCGAGCACAAGGAGAGGAGAAATGAGGTGCGTTTTAGAAACCTTTCCCGATCTCACGGCATACCATCTTCTGGGTTTCCCATGCATGTTTTGATGTAGGAAGATGCCCTTGTACCTGGAGATTTGAGACCCATGGGGTGTGTTCCCCGCAGTGTTACTTTAAAGTATCTGCGTTTGCTCACCCAACCTCACCAATCCTCTCAGCCCCAAGAGTGTCCAGCCTTATGTCTCATCCAGCTGTGGTTCTAGATATGGTCAATCCAGGTTGCATCAGAGACCCTGAACGGATTTTGTAAGAATTTCTCTCTCTTTCACTGTCTTTGTTTTGTGGGTTTTTTAAAGTAATTTATGTTTAGAATGGGGCTTGGCTGCTTTTCCCTGCTGTGTTGATGCCGCTTTACACCCTCTTGATTCACTTGCAGAGAGATATCGATACATAGGTTTTCAGATTCTTACTAGTCAGATATATTCTTGTGTGGTGACTAGGGTGTGTTGAGTCCAGTTCAGTGAGCAGGGAGTAGGCCTTGTCTATTACATATTTGGCTTATGGAGCGGTCTCTGAGCTAATTTCAAACCCTTGTTTTATGCATCACCCCACCTCACCTTTCCCGTTAAGCAGCCATAGTGCGTCTTCTAAAGGTGTGACTCTGTTCTGTTTTGTAATTCAGTTCAAGTGTAGCGATTTTGACATTCCCTCTATAAGCGATATCTTAGGATAAGTGTCTTTTTCTGTGTGACTTATTTCACTTAGAATCATCGTACCTAAATCCACTCATCATGCTGCTAACTAGCCTTATGACATTGATTTCATGGCTGAGTGATATTCCATTATGCCAAGTACCACCATTTCTTTATCCATTTTTCTCTTTCCTGGGATATTGAAGGTGTACCGAAGCGGAGGTTCTTGGCAATAGAGCAGCCGTAAAGTTTGGGATGCCTGTGTCTTGTTGATTTTTAGTTTTCCCAATTTATACGCCCATGAGTGGAAGTGCCCTATGCTCTCAACGCTGTGTTTATTACTTGCTTCAGGACACACCGTATACTTCTCCAGAGTGCCTGTTGGCAATTTACATCCCGCCCATCAGCGTAGCAAGGCTCCCATGTCTCCATGGCCTGTCCTGCTTTTCTGGTTTTTACACTTTTTTCAGCATGGCCCTTTTGACCGAGGGCAAGCGAGACTTCTTTGTAGCGCTGATTTGCCCTTCCGGCTTGCTTGGTTGGCCAAAAACGGCGTATGCGTTTTTTCCTGAATATATTCAGGAAAAAACGCATACGCCCTTTTTGGCCAAGGGCATCATTGTCAACGTTTTGCCACTTTTCATGTGCTTTAAAGGCGAGTCGAATCTACCTCCTGAAATCTGTTTCCTGCAAATCTGCCTTGCTTTCAAATCCTCTTCGTTGCCTTCCCTCAATATATTTGTGGACGAGAGTTCTCATTTTTAACTCTGCACGTTTGTGAATTGCAGTGCCCCTGAGCTCCATTTGTCTCCTCGCTTTTTTGGGAGCTGGCCGCAAAAGCGCAGGATTGCTTCAGGCCCTATTTTGCTTCTGGGGGGCAGGCTGAGCCTGTGGTTCATTCTTCTTCCTGATGGGAAAATGGAGTGAACTGTGCCTGTCCCAACACCTAGGGCTCGTCTCTCGTTGGTTCCCCGTCTTCCCGTTCATCCTCAGGACAAATTGCAACCTGGACGAAACAGGAGGTTAAAGGTGCTGATTCTCCAAGTAGGGAGATGTTTAGTCAAGCGGCTGGAGGGCGAACCCGAGCACAAGGAGAGGAGAAATGAGGTGCGTTTTAGAAACCTTTTCCGATCTCACGGCATACCATCTTCTGGGTTTCCCATGCATGTTTTGATGTAGGAAGATGCCCTTGTACCTGGAGATTTGGGACCCATGGGGTGTGTTCCCCGCAGTGTTACTTTAAAGTATCTGCATTTGCTCACCCAACCTCACCAATCCTCTCAGCCCCAAGAGTGTCCAGCCTTATGTCTCATCCAGCTGTGGGTCTAGATATGGTCAATCCAGGTTGCATCAGAGACCCTGAACGGATTTTGTAAGAATTTCTCTCTCTTTCACTGTCTTTGTTTTGTGGGTTTTTAAAAGTAATTTACGTTTAGAATGGGGCTTGGCTGCTTTTCCCTGCTGTGTTGATGCCGCTTTACACCCTCTTGATTCACTTGCAGAGAGATATCGATACATAGGTTTTCAGAATCTTACTAGTCAGATATATTCTTGTGTGGTGACTAGGGTGTGTTGAGTCCAGTTCACTGAGCAGGGAGTAGGCCTTGTCTATTACATATTTGGCTTATGGAGCGGTCTCTGAGCTAATTTCAAACCCTTGTTTTATGCATCACCCCACCTCACCTTTCCCGTTAAGCAGCCATAGTGTGTCTTCTAAAGGTGTGACTCTGTTCTGTTTTGTAATTCAGTTCAAGTGTAGCGATTTTGACATTCCCTCTATAAGCGATATCTTAGGATAAGTGTCTTTTTCTGTGTGACTTATTTCACTTAGAATCATCGTACCTAAATCCACTCATCATGCTGCTAACTAGCCTTATGACATTGATTTCATGGCTGAGTGATATTCCATTGTGCCAAGTACCACCATTTCTTTATCCATTTTTCTCATTCCTGGGATATTGAAGGTGTACCGAAGCGGAGGTTCTTGGAAACAGAGCAGCCGTAAACTTTAGGGTGCCTGTGTCTTTTTGATTTTTAGTTTTCCCAATTTATACGCCCATGAGTGGAAGTGCCCTATGCTCTCTACGCTGTGTTTATTACTTGTTTCAGGACACACCGTACTCTTCTCCAGAGTGCCTGTTGGCAATTTACATCCCGCCCATCAGCGTAGCAAGGCTCCCATGTCTCCATGGCCTCTCCTGCTTTTCTGGTTTTTACACTTTGTTCAGCATGGCCCTTTTGACCGAGGGCAAGCGAGACTACTTTGTAGCGCTGATTTGCCCTTCCAGCTTGCTTGGTTGGCCAAAAAGGGCGTATGCGTTTTTCCTGAACATATTCAGGAAAAAACGCATACGCCCTTTTTGGCCAAGTGCATCATTGTAAACGTTTTGTCGCTTTTCATGTGCTTTAAAGGCGAGTCGAATCTACCTCCTGAAATCTGTTTCCTGCAAATCTGCCTTGCTTTCAAATCCTCTTCGTAGCCTTCCCTCAATATATTTGTGGACGAGAGTTCTCATTTTTAACTCTGCACGTTTGTGAATTGCAGTGCCCCTGAGCTCCATTTGTCTCCTCGCTTTTTTGGGAGCTGGCCGCAAAAGCGCAGGATTGCTTCAGGCCCTATTTTGGTTCTGGGGGGCAGGCTGAGCCTGTGGTTCATTCTTCTTCCTGATGGGAAAATGGAGTGAACTGTGCCTGTCCCAACACCTAGGGCTCGTCTCTCGTTGGTTCCCCGTCTTCCCGTTCATCCTCAGGACAAATTGCAACCTGGACGAAACAGGAGGTTAAAGGTGCTGATTCTCCAAGTAGGGAGATGTTTAGTCAAGCGGCTGGAATGGCGAACCCGAGCACAAGGAGAGGAGAAATGAGGTGCGTTTTAGAAACCTTTTCCGATCTCACGGCATACCATCTTCTGGGTTTCCCATGCATGTTTTGATGTAGGAAGATGCCCTTGTACCTGGAGATTTGGGACCCATGGGGTGTGTTCCCCGCAGTGTTACTTTAAAGTATCTGCATTTGCTCACCCAACCTCACCAATCCTCTCAGCCCCAAGAGTGTCCAGCCTTATGTCTCATCCAGCTGTGGGTCTAGATATGGTCAATCCAGGTTGCATCAGAGACCCTGAACGGATTTTGTAAGAATTTCTCTCTCTTTCACTGTCTTTGTTTTGTGGGTTTCTAAAAGTAATTTACGTTTAGAATGGGGCTTGGCTGCTTTTCCCTGCTGTGTTGATGCCGATTTACACCCTCTTGATTCACTTGCAGAGAGATATCGATACATAGGTTTTCAGAATCTTACTAGTCAGATATATTCTTGTGTGGTGACTAGGGTGTGTTGAGTACAGTTCACTGAGCAGGGAGTAGGCCTTGTCTATTACATATTTGGCTTATGGAGCGGTCTCTGAGCTAATTTCAAACCCTTGTTTTATGCATCACCCCACCTCACCTTTCCCGTTAAGCAGCCATAGTGTGTCTTCTAAAGGTGTGACTCTGTTCTGTTTTGTAATTCAGTTCAAGTGTAGCGATTTTGACATTCCCTCTATAAGCGATATCTTAGGATAAGTGTCTTTTTCTGTTTGACTTATTTCACTTAGAATCATCGTACCTAAATCCACTCATCATGCTGCTAACTAGCCTTATGACATTGATTTCATGGCTGAGTGATATTCCATTGTGCCAAGTACCACCATTTCTTTATCCATTTTTCTCTTTCCTGGGATATTGAAGGTGTACCGAAGTGGAGGTTCTTGGCAACAGAGCAGCCGTAAAGTTTGGGGTGCCTGTGTCTTGCTGATTTTTAGTTTTCCCAATTTATACGCCCATGAGTGGAAGTGCCCTATGCTCTCAACGCTGTGTTTATTACTTGTTTCAGAACACACCGTACTCTTCTCCAGAGTGCCTGTTGGCAATTTACATCCCGCCCATCAGCGTAGCAAGGCTCCCATGTCTCCATGGCCTGTCCTGCTTTTCTGGTTTTTACAATTTGTTCAGCATGGCCCTTTTGACCGAGGGCAAGCGAGACTTCTTTGTAGCGCTGATTTGCCCTTCCGGCTTGCTTGGTTGGCCAAAAAGGGCGTATGCGTTTTTTCCTGAATATATTCAGGAAAAAACGCATACGCCCTTTTTGGCCAAGGGCATCATTGTCAACGTTTTGCCGCTTTTCATGTGCTTTAAAGGCGAGTCGAATCTACCTCCTGAAATCTGTTTCCTGCATATCTGCCTTGCTTTCAAATCCTCTTCGTAGCCTTCCCTCAATATATTTGTGGACGAGAGTTCTCATTTTTAACTCTGCACGTTTGTGAATTGCAGTGCCCCTGAGCTCCATTTGTCTCCTCGCTTTTTTGGGAGCTGGCCGCAAAAGCGCAGGATTGCTTCAGGCCCTATTTTGGTTCTGGGGGGCAGGCTGAGCCTGTGGTTCATTCTTCTTCCTGATGGGAAAATGGAGTGAACTGTGCCTGTCCCAACACCTAGGGCTCGTCTCTCGTTGGTTCCCCGTCTTCCCGTTCATCCTCAGGACAAATTGCAACCTGGACGAAACAGGAGGTTAAAGGTGCTGATTCTCCAAGTAGGGAGATGTTTAGTCAAGCGGCTGGAATGGCGAACCCGAGCACAAGGAGAGGAGAAATGAGGTGCGTTTTAGAAACCTTTTCCGATCTCACGGCATACCATCTTCTGGGTTTCCCATGCATGTTTTGATGTAGGAAGATGCCCTTGTACCTGGAGATTTGGGACCCATGGGGTGTGTTCCCCGCAGTGTTACTTTAAAGTATCTGCATTTGCTCACCCAACCTCACCAATCCTCTCAGCCCCAAGAGTGTCCAGCCTTATGTCTCATCCAGCTGTGGGTCTAGATATGGTCAATCCAGGTTGCATCAGAGACCCTGAACGGATTTTGTAAGAATTTCTCTCTCTTTCACTGTCTTTGTTTTGTGGGTTTCTAAAAGTAATTTACGTTTAGAATGGGGCTTGGCTGCTTTTCCCTGCTGTGTTGATGCCGATTTACACCCTCTTGATTCACTTGCAGAGAGATATCGATACATAGGTTTTCAGAATCTTACTAGTCAGATATATTCTTGTGTGGTGACTAGGGTGTGTTGAGTACAGTTCACTGAGCAGGGAGTAGGCCTTGTCTATTACATATTTGGCTTATGGAGCGGTCTCTGAGCTAATTTCAAACCCTTGTTTTATGCATCACCCCACCTCACCTTTCCCGTTAAGCAGCCATAGTGTGTCTTCTAAAGGTGTGACTCTGTTCTGTTTTGTAATTCAGTTCAAGTGTAGCGATTTTGACATTCCCTCTATAAGCGATATCTTAGGATAAGTGTCTTTTTCTGTTTGACTTATTTCACTTAGAATCATCGTACCTAAATCCACTCATCATGCTGCTAACTAGCCTTATGACATTGATTTCATGGCTGAGTGATATTCCATTGTGCCAAGTACCACCATTTCTTTATCCATTTTTCTCTTTCCTGGGATATTGAAGGTGTACCGAAGTGGAGGTTCTTGGCAACAGAGCAGCCGTAAAGTTTGGGGTGCCTGTGTCTTGCTGATTTTTAGTTTTCCCAATTTATACGCCCATGAGTGGAAGTGCCCTATGCTCTCAACGCTGTGTTTATTACTTGTTTCAGAACACACCGTACTCTTCTCCAGAGTGCCTGTTGGCAATTTACATCCCGCCCATCAGCGTAGCAAGGCTCCCATGTCTCCATGGCCTGTCCTGCTTTTCTGGTTTTTACAATTTGTTCAGCATGGCCCTTTTGACCGAGGGCAAGCGAGACTTCTTTGTAGCGCTGATTTGCCCTTCCGGCTTGCTTGGTTGGCCAAAAAGGGCGTATGCGTTTTTTCCTGAATATATTCAGGAAAAAACGCATACGCCCTTTTTGGCCAAGGGCATCATTGTCAACGTTTTGCCGCTTTTCATGTGCTTTAAAGGCGAGTCGAATCTACCTCCTGAAATCTGTTTCCTGCATATCTGCCTTGCTTTCAAATCCTCTTCGTTGCCTTCCCTCAATATATTTGTGGACGAGAGTTCTCATTTATAACTCTGCACGTTTGTGAATTGCAGTGCCCCTGAGCTCCATTTGTCTCCTCGCTTTTTTGGGAGCTGGCCGCAAAAGCGCAGGATTGCTTCAGGCCCTATTTTGGTTCTGGGGGGCAGGCTGAGCCTGTGGTTCATTCTTCTTCCTGATGGGAAAATGGAGTGACCTATGCCTGTCCCAACACCTAGGGCTCGTCTCTCGTTGGTTCCGCGTCTTCCCGTTCATCCTCAGGACAAATTGCAACCTGTAAGAAACAGGAGGTTAAAGGTGCTGATTCTCCAAGTAGGGAGATGGTTAGTCAAGTGGCTGGAATGGCGAACCCGAGCACAAGGAGAGGAGAAATGAGGTCCGTTTTAGAAACCTTTCCCGATCTCATGGCATACCATCTTCTGGGTTTCCCATGCATGTTTTGATGTAGGAAGATGCCCTTGTACCTGGAGATTTGAGACCCATGGGGTGTGTTCCCCGCACTGTTACTTTAAAGTATCTGCGTTTGCTCACCCAACCTCACCAATCCTCTCAGCCCCAAGAGTGTCCAGCCTTATGTCTCATCCAGCTGTGGGTCTAGATATGGTCAATCCAGGTTGCATCATAGACCTGAACGGATTTTGTAAGAATTTCTCTCTCTTTCACTGTCTTTGTTTTGTGGGTTTTTTAAAGTAATTTATGTTTAGAATGGGGCTTGGCTGCTTTTCCCTGCTGTGTTGATGCCGCTTTACACCCTCTTGATTCACTTGCAGAGAGATATCGATACATAGGTTTTCAGATTCTTACTAGTCAGATATATTCTTGTGTTGTGACTAGGTTGTGTTGAGTCCAGTTCACTGAGCAGGGAGTAGGCCTTGTCTATTACATATTTGGCTTATGGAGTGGTCTCTGAGCTAATTTCAAACCCTTGTCTTATGCATCACCCCACCTCACCTTTCCCGTTAAGCAGCCATAGTGTGTCTTCTAAAGGTGTGACTCTGTTCTGTTTTGTAATTCAGTTCAAGTGTAGCCATTTTGACATTCCCTCTATAAGCGATATCTTAGGATAAGTGTCTTTTTCTGTGTGACTTATTTCACTTAGAATCATCGTACCTAAATCCACTCATCATGCTGCTAACTAGCCTTATGACATTGATTTCATGGTTGAGTGATATTCCATTGTGCCAAGTACCACCATTTCTTTATCCATTTTTCTCTTTCCTGGGATATTGAAGGTGTACCGAAACGGAGGTTCTTGGAAACAGAGCAGCCGTAAACTTTAGGGTGCCTGTGTCTTGTTGATTTTTAGTTTTCCCAATTTATACGCCCATGAGTGGAAGTGCCCTATGCTCTCTACGCTGTGTTTATTACTTATTTCAGGACACACCGTACTCTTCTCCAGAGTGCCTGTTGGCAATTTACATCCCGCCCATCAGCGTAGCAAGGCTCCCATGTCTCCATGGCCTGTCCTACTTTTCTGGTTTTTACACTTTGTTCAGCATGGCCCTTTTGACCGAGGGCAAGTGAGACTTCTTTGTAGCGCTGATTTGCCCTTCCGGCTTGCTTGGTTGGCCAAAAAGGGCGTATGCGTGTTTTCCTGAATATATTCAGGAAAAAACGCATACGCCCTTTTTGGCCAAGGGCATCATTGTCAACGTTTTGCCGCTTTTCATGTGCTTTAAAGGCGAGTCGAATCTACCTCCTGAAATCTGTTTCCTGCAAATCTGCCTTGCTTTCAAATCCTCTTCGTTGCCTTCCCTCAATATATTTGTGGACGAGAGTTCTCATTTATAACTCTGCACGTTTGTGAATTGCAGTGCCCCTGAGCTCCATTTGTCTCCTCGCTTTTTTGGGAGCTGGCCGCAAAAGCGCAGGATTGCTTCAGGCCCTATTTTGGTTCTGGGGGGCAGGCTGAGCCTGTGGTTCATTCTTCTTCCTGATGGAAAAATGGAGTGACCTGTGCCTGTCCCAACACCTAGGGCTAGTCTTTCGTTGGTTCCTCGTCTTCCCGTTCATCCTCAGGACAAATTGCAACCTGGACGAAACAGTAGGTTAAAGGTGCTGATTCTCCAAGTAGGGAGATGGTTAGTCAAGCGGCTGGAATGGCGAACCCGAGCACAAGGAGAGGAGAAATGAGGTGCGTTTTAGAAACCTTTCCCGATCTCATGGCATACCATCTTCTGGGTTTCCCATGCATGTTTTGATGTAGGAAGATGCCCTTGTACCTGGAGATTTGAGACCCATGGGGTGTGTTCCCCGCAGTGTTACTTTAAAGTATCTGCGTTTGCTCACCCAACCTCACCAATCCTCTCAGCCCCAAGAGTGTCCAGCCTTATGTCTCATCCAGCTGTGGGTCTAGATATGGTCAATCCAGGTTGCATCATAGACCCTGAACGGATTTTGTAAGAATTTCTCTCTCTTTCACTGTCTTTGTTTTGTGGGTTTTTTAAAGTAATTTATGTTTAGAATCGGGCTTGGCTGCTTTTCCCTGCTGTGTTGATGCCGCTTTACACCCTCTTGATTCACTTGCAGAGAGATATCGATACATAGGTTTTCAGATTCTTACTAGTCAGATATATTCTTGTGTGGTGTCTAGGGTGTGTTGAGTCCAGTTCACTGAGCAGGGAGTAGGCCTTGTCTATTACATATTTGGCTTATGGAGCGGTCTCTGAGCTAATTTCAAACCCTTGTTTTATGCATCACCCCACCTCACCTTTCCCGTGAAGCAGCCATAGTGTGTCTTCTAAAGGTGTGACTCTGTTCTGTTTTGTAATTCAGTTCAAGTGTAGCGATTTTGACATTCCCTCTATAAGCGATATCTTAGGATAAGTGTCTTTTTCTGTGTGACTTATTTCACTTAGAATCATCGTATCTAAATCCACTCATCATGCTGCTAACTAGCCTTATGACATTGATTTCATGGTTGAGTGATATTCCATTGTGCCAAGTACCACCATTTCTTTATCCATTTTTCTCTTTCCTGGGATATTGAAGGTGTACCGAAGTGGAGGTTCTTGGAAACAGAGCAGTCGTAAACTTTAGGGTGCCTGTGTCTTGTGGATTTTTAGTTTTCCCAATTTATACGCCCTTGAGTGGAAGTGCCCTATGCTCTCTACGCTGTGTTTATTACTTGTTTCAGGACACACCGCACTCTTCTCCAGAGTGCCTGTTGGCAATTTACATCCCGCCCATCAGCGTAGCAAGGCTCCCATGTCTCCATGGCCTGTCCTGCTTTTCTGGTTTTTACACTTTGTTCAGCATGGCCCTTTTGACCGAGGGCAAGCGAGACTTCTTTGTAGCGCTGATTTGCCCTTCCGGCCTGCTTGGTTGGCCAAAAAGGGCGTATGCGTTTTTTCCTGAATATATTCAGGAAAAAACGCATACGCCCTTTTTGGCCAAGGGCATCATTGTCAACGTTTTGCCGCTTTTCATGTGCTTTAAAGGCGAGTCGAATCTACCTCCTGAAATCTGTTTCCTGCAAATCTGCCTTGCTTTCAAATCCTCTTCGTTGCCTTCCCTCAATATATTTGTGGACGAGAGTTCTCATTTCTAACTCTGCACGTTTGTGAATTGCAGTGCCCCTGAGCTCCATTTGTCTCCTCGCTTTTTTGGGAGCTGGCCGCAAAAGCGCAGGATTGCTTCAGGCCCTATTTTGGTTCTGGGGGGCAGGCTGAGCCTGTG
The DNA here is from genome assembly GCF_028564815.1 of Eubalaena glacialis. Lineage (NCBI taxonomy): Eukaryota > Metazoa > Chordata > Mammalia > Artiodactyla > Balaenidae > Eubalaena > Eubalaena glacialis. The sequence continues at coordinate 51,783 of NW_026871511.1, forward strand.
GTTCATTCTTCTTCCTTATGGGAAAATGGAGTGACCTATGCCTGTCCCAACACCTAGGGCTCGTCTCTCGTTGGTTCCGCGTCTTCCCGTTCATCCTCAGGACAAATTGCAACCTGTAAGAAACAGGAGGTTAAAGGTGCTGATTCTCCAAGTAGGGAGATGGTTAGTCAAGTGGCTGGAATGGCGAACCCGAGCACAAGGAGAGGAGAAATGAGGTCCGTTTTAGAAACATTTCCCGATCTCATGGCATACCATATTCTGGGTTTCCCATGCATGTTTTGATGTAGGAAGATGCCCTTGTACCTGGAGATTTGAGACCCATGGGGTGTGTTCCCCGCAGTGTTACTTTAAAGTATCTGCGTTTGCTCACCCAACCTCACCAATCCTCTCAGCCCCAAGAGTGTCCAGCCTTATGTCTCATCCAGCTGTGGGTCTAGATATGGTCAATCCAGGTTGCATCAGAGACCCTGAACGGATTTTGTAAGAATTTCTCTCTCTTTCACTGTCTTTGTTTTGTGGGTTTTTTAAAGTAATTTATGTTTAGAATCGGGCTTGGCTGCTTTTCCCTGCTGTGTTGATGCCGCTTTACACCCTCTTGATTCACTTGCAGAGAGATATCGATACATAGGTTTTCAGATTCTTACTAGTCAGATATATTCTTGTGTGGTGTCTAGGGTGTGTTGAGTCCAGTTGACTGAGCAGGGAGTAGGCCTTGTCTATTACATATTTGGCTTATGGAGCGGTCTCTGAGCTAATTTCAAACCCTTGTTTTATGCATCACCCCACCTCACCTTTCCCGTTAAGCAGCCATAGTGTGTCTTCTAAAGGTGTGACTCTGTTCTGTTTTGTAATTCAGTTCAAGTGTAGCGATTTTGACATTCCCTCTATAAGCGATATCTTAGGATAAGTGTCTTTTTCTGTGTGACTTAATTCACTTAGAATCATCGTATCTAAATCCACTCATCATGCTGCTAACTAGCCTTATGACATTGATTTCATGGTTGAGTGATATTCCATTGTGCCAAGTACCACCATTTCTTAACCATTTTTCTCTTTCCTGGGATATTGAAGGTGTACCGAAGTGGAGGTTCTTGGAAACAGAGCAGCCGTAAACTTTAGGGTGCCTGTGTCTTGTTGATTTTTAATTTTCCCAATTTATACGCCCATGAGTGGAAGTGCCCTATGCTCTCTACGCTGTGTTTATTACTTGTTTCAGGACACACCGTACTCTTCTCCAGAGTGCCTGTTGGCAATTTACATCCCGCCCATCAGCGTAGCAAGGCTCCCATGTCTCCATGGCCTGTCCTGCTTTTCTGGTTTTTACACTTTGTTCAGCATGGCCCTTTTGACCGAGGGCAAGCGAGACTTCTTTGTAGCGCTGATTTGCCCTTCCGGCTTGCTTGGTTGGCCAAAAAGGGCGTATGCGTTTTTTCCTGAATATATTCAGGAAAAAACGCATACGCCCTTTTTGGCCAAGGGCATCATTGTCAACGTTTTGCCGCTTTTCATGTGCTTTAAAGGCGAGTCGAATCTACCTCCTGAAATCTGTTTCCTGCAAATCTGCCTTGCTTTCAAATCCTCTTCGTTGCCTTCCCTCAATATATTTGTGGACGAGAGTTCTCATTTATAACTCTGCACGTTTGTGAATTGCAGTGCCCCTGAGCTCCATTTGTCTCCTCGCTTTTTTGGGAGCTGGCCGCAAAAGCGCAGGATTGCTTCAGGCCCTATTTTGGTTCTGGGGGGCAGGCTGAGCCTGTGGTTCATTCTTCTTCCTGATGGGAAAATGGAGTGACCTGTGCCTGTCCCAACACCTAGGGCTAGTCTTTCGTTGGTTCCCCGTCTTCCCGTTCATCCTCAGGGCAAATTGCAACCTGGACGAAACAGTAGGTTAAAGGTGCTGATTCTCCAAGTAGGGAGATGGTTAGTCAAGCGGCTGGAATGGCGAACCCGAGCACAAGGAGAGGAGAAATGAGGTGCGTTTTAGAAACCTTTCCCGATCTCACGGCATACCATCTTCTGGGTTTCCCATGCATGTTTTGATGTAGGAAGATTCCCTTGTACCTGGAGATTTGAGACCCATGGGGTGGGTACCCCGCGGTATTACTTTAAAGTATCTGCATTTGCTCACCCAACCTCACCAATCCTCTCAGCCCCAAGAGTGTCCAGCCTTATGTCTCATCCAGCTGTGGGTCTAGATATGGTCAATCCAGGTTGCATCAGAGACCCTGAACGGATTTTGTAAGAATTTCTCTCTCTTTCACTGTCTTTGTTTTGTGGGTTTTTTAAAGTAATTTATGTTTAGAATCGGGCTTGGCTGCTTTTCCCTGCTGTGTTGATGCCGCTTTACACCCTCTTGATTCACTTGCAGAGAGATATCGATACATAGGTTTTCAGATTCTTACTAGTCAGATATATTCTTGTGTGGTGTCTAAGGTGTGTTGAGTCCAGTTCACTGAGCAGGGAGTAGGCCTTGTCTATTACATATTTGGCTTATGGAGCGGTCTCTGAGCTAATTTCAAACCCTTGTTTTATGCATCACCCCACCTCACCTTTCCCGTTAAGCAGCCATAGTGTGTCTTCTAAAGGTGTGACTCTGTTCTGTTTTGTAATTCAGTTCAAGTGTAGCGATTTTGACATTCCCTCTATAAGCGATATCTTAGGATAAGTGTCTTTTTCTGTGTGACTTATTTCACTTAGAATCATCGTATCTAAATCCACTCATCATGCTGCTAACTAGCCTTATGACATTGATTTCATGGTTGAGTGATATTCCATTGTGCCAAGTACCACCATTTCTTTATCCATTTTTCTCTTTCCTGGGATATTGAAGGTGTACTGAAGTGGAGGTTCTTGGAAACAGAGCAGTCGTAAACTTTAGGGTGCCTGTGTCTTGTTGATTTTTAGTTTTCCCAATTTATACGCCCTTGAGTGGAAGTGCCCTATGCTCTCTACGCTGTGTTTATTACTTGTTTCAGGACACACTGCACTCTTCCCCAGAGTGCCTGTTTGCAATTTACATCCCGCCCATCAGCGTAGCAAGGCTCCCATGTCTCCATGGCCTGTCCTGCTTTTCTGGTTTTTACACTTTGTTCAGCATGGCCCTTTTGACCGAGGGCAAGCGAGACTTCTTTGTAGCGCTGATTTGCCCTTCCGGCCTGCTTGGTTGGCCAAAAAGGGCGTATGCGTTTTTTCCTGAATATATTCAGGAAAAAACCATACGCCCTTTTTGGCCAAGGGCATCATTGTCAACGTTTTGCCGCTTTTCATGTGCTTTAAAGGCGAGTCGAATCTACCTCCTGAAATCTGTTTCCTGCAAATCTGCCTTGCTTTCAAATCCTCTTCGTTGCCTTCCCTCAATATATTTGTGGACGAGAGTTCTCATTTATAACTCTGCACGTTTGTGAATTGCAGTGCCCCTGAGCTCCATTTGTCTCCTCGCTTTTTTGGGAGCTGGCCGCAAAAGCGCAGGATTGCTTCAGGCCCTATTTTGGTTCTGGGGGGCAGGCTGAGCCTGTGGTTCATTCTTCTTCCTGATGGGAAAATGGAGTGACCTGTGCCTGTCCCAACACCTAGGGCTAGTCTTTCGTTGGTTCCCCGTCTTCCCGTTCATCCTCAGGGCAAATTGCAACCTGGACGAAACAGTAGGTTAAAGGTGCTGATTCTCCAAGTAGGGAGATGGTTAGTCAAGCGGCTGGAATGGCGAACCCGAGCACAAGGAGAGGAGAAATGAGGTGCGTTTTAGAAACCTTTCCCGATCTCACGGCATACCATCTTCTGGGTTTCCCATGCATGTTTTGATGTAGGAAGATTCCCTTGTACCTGGAGATTTGAGACCCATGGGGTGGGTACCCCGCGGTATTACTTTAAAGTATCTGCATTTGCTCACCCAACCTCACCAATCCTCTCAGCCCCAAGAGTGTCCAGCCTTATGTCTCATCCAGCTGTGGGTCTAGATATGGTCAATCCAGGTTGCATCAGAGACCCTGAACGGATTTTGTAAGAATTTCTCTCTCTTTCACTGTCTTTGTTTTGTGGGTTTTTTAAAGTAATTTATGTTTAGAATCGGGCTTGGCTGCTTTTCCCTGCTGTGTTGATGCCGCTTTACACCCTCTTGATTCACTTGCAGAGAGATATCGATACATAGGTTTTCAGATTCTTACTAGTCAGATATATTCTTGTGTGGTGTCTAAGGTGTGTTGAGTCCAGTTCACTGAGCAGGGAGTAGGCCTTGTCTATTACATATTTGGCTTATGGAGCGGTCTCTGAGCTAATTTCAAACCCTTGTTTTATGCATCACCCCACCTCACCTTTCCCGTTAAGCAGCCATAGTGTGTCTTCTAAAGGTGTGACTCTGTTCTGTTTTGTAATTCAGTTCAAGTGTAGCGATTTTGACATTCCCTCTATAAGCGATATCTTAGGATAAGTGTCTTTTTCTGTGTGACTTATTTCACTTAGAATCATCGTATCTAAATCCACTCATCATGCTGCTAACTAGCCTTATGACATTGATTTCATGGTTGAGTGATATTCCATTGTGCCAAGTACCACCATTTCTTTATCCATGTTTCTCTTTCCTGGGATATTGAAGGTGTACCGAAGTGGAGGTTCTTGGAAACAGAGCAGCCGTAAACTTTAGGGTGCCTGTGTCTTGTTGATTTTTAGTTTTCCCAATTTATACGCCCTTGAGTGGAAGTGCCCTATGCTCTCTACGCTGTGTTTATTACTTGTTTCAGGACACACCGTACTCTTCTCCAGAGTGCCTGTTGGCAATTTACGTCCCGCCCATCAGCGTAGCAAGGCTCCCATGTCTCCATGGCCTGTCCTGCTTTTCTGGTTTTTACACTTTGTTCAGCATGGCCCTTTTGACCGAGGGCAAGCGAGACTTCTTTGTAGCGCTGATTTGCCCTTCCGGCTTGCTTGGTTGGCCAAAAAGGGCGTATGCGTTTTTTCCTGAATATATTCAGGAAAAAACGCATACGCCCTTTTTGGCCAAGGGCATCATTGTCAACGTTTTGCCGCTTTTCATGTGCTTTAAAGGCGAGACGAATCTACCTCCTGAAATCTGTTTCCTGCAAATCTGCCTTGCTTTCAAATCCTCTTCGTTGCCTTCCCTCAATATATTTGTGGACGAGAGTTCTCATTTATAACTCTGCACGTTTGTGAATTGCAGTGCCCCTGAGCTCCATTTGTCTCCTCGCTTTTTTGGGAGCTGGCCGCAAAAGCGCAGGATTGCTTCAGGCCCTATTTTGGTTCTGGGGGGCAGGCTGAGCCTGTGGTTCATTCTTCTTCATGATGGGAAAATGGAGTGACCTGTGCCTGTCCCAACACCTAGGGCTAGTCTTTCGTTGGTTCCCCGTCTTCCCATTCATCCTCAGGACAAATTGCAACCTGTACGAAACAGGAGGTTAAAGGTGCTGATTCTCCAAGTAGGGAGATGTTTAGTCAAGCGGCTGGAATGGCGAACCCGAGCACAATGAGAGGAGAAATGAGGTGCGTTTTAGAAACCTTTCCCGATCTCACGGCATACCATCTTCTGGGTTTCCCATGCATGTTTTGATGTAGGAAGATGCCCTTGTACCTGGAGATTTGAGACCCATGGGGTGGGTACCCCGCGGTATTACTTTAAATTATCTGCATTTGCTCACCCAACCTCACCAATCCTCTCAGCCCCAAGAGTGTCCAGCCTTATGTCTCATCCAGCTGTGGGTCTAGATATGGTCAATCCAGGTTGCATCAGAGACCCTGAACGGATTGTGTAAGAATTTCTCTCTCTTTCACTGTCTTTGCTTTGTGGGTTTTTTAAACTAATGTATGTATAGAATGGGGTTTGGCTGCTTTTCCCTGCTGTGTTTATGCCGCTTTACACCCTCTTGATTCACTTGCAGAGAGATATCGATACATAGGTTTTCAGATTCATACTAGTCAGATATATTCTTGTGCGGTGACTAGGGGGTGTTGAGTCCAGTTCACTGAGCAGGGAGTAGGCCTTGTCTATTACATATTTGGCTTATGGAGCGGTGTCTGAGCTAATTTCAAACCCTTGTTTTATGCATCACCCCACCTCACCTTTCCCGTTAAGCAGCCATAGTGTGTCTTCTAAAGGTGTGACTCTGTTCTGTTTTGTAATTCAGTTCAAGTGTAGCGATTTTGACATTCCCTCTGTAAGCGATATCTTAGGATAAGTGTCTTTTTCTGTGTGACTTATTTCACTTAGAATCATCGTACCTAAATCCACACATCATGCTGCTAACTAGCCTTATGACATTGATGTCATGGCTGAGTGATATTCCATTGTGCGAAGTACCACCATTTCTTTATCCATTTTTCTCTTTCCTGGTATATTGAAGGTGTACCGAAGCGGAGGTTCTTGGAAACAGAGCAGCCGTAAACTTTAGGGTGCCTGTGTCTTGTTGATTTTTAGTTTTCCCAATTTATACGCCCTTGAGTGGAAGTGCCCTATGCTCTCTACGCTGTGTTTATTACTTGTTTCAGGACACACCGTACTCTTCTCCAGAGTGCCTGTTGGCAATTTACATCCCGCCCATCAGCGTAGCAAGGCTCCCATGTCTCCATGGCCTGTCCTGCTTTTCTGGTTTTTACACTTTGTTCAGCATGGCCCTTTTGACCGAGGGCAAGCGAGACTTCTTTGTAGCGCTGATTTGCCCTTCCGGCTTGCTTGGTTGGCCAAAATGGCGTATGCGTTTTTTCCTGAATATATTCAGGAAAAAACGCATACGCCCTTTTTGGCCAAGGGCATCATTGTCAACGTTTTGCCGCTTTTCATGTGCTTTAAAGGCGAGTCGAATCTACCTCCTGAAATCTGTTTCCTGCAAATCTGCCTTGCTTTCAAATCCTCTTCGTTGCCTTCCCTCAATATATTTGTGGACGAGAGTTCTCATTTATAACTCTGCACGTTTGTGAATTGCAGTGCCCCTGAGCTCCATTTGTCTCCTCGCTTTTTTGGGAGCTGGCCGCAAAAGCGCAGGATTGCTTCAGGCCCTATTTTGGTTCTGGGGGGCAGGCTGAGCCTGTGGTTCATTCTTCTTCCTGATGGGAAAATGGAGTGACCTATGCCTGTCCCAACACCTAGGGCTCGTCTCTCGTTGGTTCCGCGTCTTCCCGTTCATCCTCAGGACAGATTGCAACCTGTACAATCAGGAGGTTAAAGGTGCTGATTCTCCAAGTAGGGAGATGGTTAGTCAAGCGGCTGGAATGGCGAACCCGAGCACAAGGAGAGGAGAAATGAGGTGCGTTTTAGAAACCTTTCCCGATCTCACGGCATACCATCTTCTGGGTTTCCCATGCATGTTTTGATGTAGGAAGATTCCCTTGTACCTGGAGATTTGAGACCCATGGGGTGGGTACCCCGCGGTATTACTTTAAAGTATCTGCATTTGCTCACCCAACCTCACCAATCCTCTCAGCCCCAAGAGTGTCCAGCCTTATGTCTCATCCAGCTGTGGGTCTAGATATGGTCAATCCAGGTTGCATCAGAGACCCTGAACGGATTTTGTAAGAATTTCTCTCTCTTTCACTGTCTTTGTTTTGTGGGTTTTTTAAAGTAATTTATGTTTAGAATCGGGCTTGGCTGCTTTTCCCTGCTGTGTTGATGCCGCTTTACACCCTCTTGATTCACTTGCAGAGAGATATCGATACATAGGTTTTCAGATTCTTACTAGTCAGATATATTCTTGTGTGGTGTCTAAGGTGTGTTGAGTCCAGTTCACTGAGCAGGGAGTAGGCCTTGTCTATTACATATTTGGCTTATGGAGCGGTCTCTGAGCTAATTTCAAACCCTTGTTTTATGCATCACCCCACCTCACCTTTCCCGTTAAGCAGCCATAGTGTGTCTTCTAAAGGTGTGACTCTGTTCTGTTTTGTAATTCAGTTCAAGTGTAGCGATTTTGACATTCCCTCTATAAGCGATATCTTAGGATAAGTGTCTTTTTCTGTGTGACTTATTTCACTTAGAATCATCGTATCTAAATCCACTCATCATGCTGCTAACTAGCCTTATGACATTGATTTCATGGTTGAGTGATATTCCATTGTGCCAAGTACCACCATTTCTTTATCCATTTTTCTCTTTCCTGGGATATTGAAGGTGTACTGAAGTGGAGGTTCTTGGAAACAGAGCAGTCGTAAACTTTAGGGTGCCTGTGTCTTGTTGATTTTTAGTTTTCCCAATTTATACGCCCTTGAGTGGAAGTGCCCTATGCTCTCTACGCTGTGTTTATTACTTGTTTCAGGACACACTGCACTCTTCCCCAGAGTGCCTGTTTGCAATTTACATCCCGCCCATCAGCGTAGCAAGGCTCCCATGTCTCCATGGCCTGTCCTGCTTTTCTGGTTTTTACACTTTGTTCAGCATGGCCCTTTTGACCGAGGGCAAGCGAGACTTCTTTGTAGCGCTGATTTGCCCTTCCGGCCTGCTTGGTTGGCCAAAAAGGGCGTATGCGTTTTTTCCTGAATATATTCAGGAAAAAACCATACGCCCTTTTTGGCCAAGGGCATCATTGTCAACGTTTTGCCGCTTTTCATGTGCTTTAAAGGCGAGTCGAATCTACCTCCTGAAATCTGTTTCCTGCAAATCTGCCTTGCTTTCAAATCCTCTTCGTTGCCTTCCCTCAATATATTTGTGGACGAGAGTTCTCATTTATAACTCTGCACGTTTGTGAATTGCAGTGCCCCTGAGCTCCATTTGTCTCCTCGCTTTTTTGGGAGCTGGCCGCAAAAGCGCAGGATTGCTTCAGGCCCTATTTTGGTTCTGGGGGGCAGGCTGAGCCTGTGGTTCATTCTTCTTCCTGATGGGAAAATGGAGTGACCTGTGCCTGTCCCAACACCTAGGGCTAGTCTTTCGTTGGTTCCCCGTCTTCCCGTTCATCCTCAGGGCAAATTGCAACCTGGACGAAACAGTAGGTTAAAGGTGCTGATTCTCCAAGTAGGGAGATGGTTAGTCAAGCGGCTGGAATGGCGAACCCGAGCACAAGGAGAGGAGAAATGAGGTGCGTTTTAGAAACCTTTCCCGATCTCACGGCATACCATCTTCTGGGTTTCCCATGCATGTTTTGATGTAGGAAGATTCCCTTGTACCTGGAGATTTGAGACCCATGGGGTGGGTACCCCGCGGTATTACTTTAAAGTATCTGCATTTGCTCACCCAACCTCACCAATCCTCTCAGCCCCAAGAGTGTCCAGCCTTATGTCTCATCCAGCTGTGGGTCTAGATATGGTCAATCCAGGTTGCATCAGAGACCCTGAACGGATTTTGTAAGAATTTCTCTCTCTTTCACTGTCTTTGTTTTGTGGGTTTTTTAAAGTAATTTATGTTTAGAATCGGGCTTGGCTGCTTTTCCCTGCTGTGTTGATGCCGCTTTACACCCTCTTGATTCACTTGCAGAGAGATATCGATACATAGGTTTTCAGATTCTTACTAGTCAGATATATTCTTGTGTGGTGTCTAAGGTGTGTTGAGTCCAGTTCACTGAGCAGGGAGTAGGCCTTGTCTATTACATATTTGGCTTATGGAGCGGTCTCTGAGCTAATTTCAAACCCTTGTTTTATGCATCACCCCACCTCACCTTTCCCGTTAAGCAGCCATAGTGTGTCTTCTAAAGGTGTGACTCTGTTCTGTTTTGTAATTCAGTTCAAGTGTAGCGATTTTGACATTCCCTCTATAAGCGATATCTTAGGATAAGTGTCTTTTTCTGTGTGACTTATTTCACTTAGAATCATCGTATCTAAATCCACTCATCATGCTGCTAACTAGCCTTATGACATTGATTTCATGGTTGAGTGATATTCCATTGTGCCAAGTACCACCATTTCTTTATCCATGTTTCTCTTTCCTGGGATATTGAAGGTGTACCGAAGTGGAGGTTCTTGGAAACAGAGCAGCCGTAAACTTTAGGGTGCCTGTGTCTTGTTGATTTTTAGTTTTCCCAATTTATACGCCCTTGAGTGGAAGTGCCCTATGCTCTCTACGCTGTGTTTATTACTTGTTTCAGGACACACCGTACTCTTCTCCAGAGTGCCTGTTGGCAATTTACATCCCGCCCATCAGCGTAGCAAGGCTCCCATGTCTCCATGGCCTGTCCTGCTTTTCTGGTTTTTACACTTTGTTCAGCATGGCCCTTTTGACCGAGGGCAAGCGAGACTTCTTTGTAGCGCTGATTTGCCCTTCCGGCTTGCTTGGTTGGCCAAAAAGGGCGTATGCGTTTTTTCCTTAATATATTCAGGAAAAAACGCATACGCCCTTTTTGGCCAAGGGCATCATTGTCAACGTTTTGCCGCTTTTCATGTGCTTTAAAGGCGAGACGAATCTACCTCCTGAAATCTGTTTCCTGCAAATCTGCCTTGCTTTCAAATCCTCTTCGTTGCCTTCCCTCAATATATTTGTGGACGAGAGTTCTCATTTATAACTCTGCACGTTTGTGAATTGCAGTGCCCCTGAGCTCCATTTGTCTCCTCGCTTTTTTGGGAGCTGGCCGCAAAAGCGCAGGATTGCTTCAGGCCCTATTTTGGTTCTGGGGGGCAGGCTGAGCCTGTGGTTCATTCTTCTTCATGATGGGAAAATGGAGTGACCTGTGCCTGTCCCAACACCTAGGGCTAGTCTTTCGTTGGTTCCCCGTCTTCCCATTCATCCTCAGGACAAATTGCAACCTGTACGAAACAGGAGGTTAAAGGTGCTGATTCTCCAAGTAGGGAGATGTTTAGTCAAGCGGCTGGAATGGCGAACCCGAGCACAATGAGAGGAGAAATGAGGTGCGTTTTAGAAACCTTTCCCGATCTCACGGCATACCATCTTCTGGGTTTCCCATGCATGTTTTGATGTAGGAAGATGCCCTTGTACCTGGAGATTTGAGACCCATGGGGTGGGTACCCCGCGGTATTACTTTAAATTATCTGCATTTGCTCACCCAACCTCACCAATCCTCTCAGCCCCAAGAGTGTCCAGCCTTATGTCTCATCCAGCTGTGGGTCTAGATATGGTCAATCCAGGTTGCATCAGAGACCCTGAACGGATTGTGTAAGAATTTCTCTCTCTTTCACTGTCTTTGCTTTGTGGGTTTTTTAAACTAATGTATGTATAGAATGGGGTTTGGCTGCTTTTCCCTGCTGTGTTTATGCCGCTTTACACCCTCTTGATTCACTTGCAGAGAGATATCGATACATAGGTTTTCAGATTCATACTAGTCAGATATATTCTTGTGCGGTGACTAGGGGGTGTTGAGTCCAGTTCACTGAGCAGGGAGTAGGCCTTGTCTATTACATATTTGGCTTATGGAGCGGTGTCTGAGCTAATTTCAAACCCTTGTTTTATGCATCACCCCACCTCACCTTTCCCGTTAAGCAGCCATAGTGTGTCTTCTAAAGGTGTGACTCTGTTCTGTTTTGTAATTCAGTTCAAGTGTAGCGATTTTGACATTCCCTCTGTAAGCGATATCTTAGGATAAGTGTCTTTTTCTGTGTGACTTATTTCACTTAGAATCATCGTACCTAAATCCACACATCATGCTGCTAACTAGCCTTATGACATTGATGTCATGGCTGAGTGATATTCCATTGTGCGAAGTACCACCATTTCTTTATCCATTTTTCTCTTTCCTGGTATATTGAAGGTGTACCGAAGCGGAGGTTCTTGGAAACAGAGCAGCCGTAAACTTTAGGGTGCCTGTGTCTTGTTGATTTTTAGTTTTCCCAATTTATACGCCCTTGAGTGGAAGTGCCCTATGCTCTCTACGCTGTGTTTATTACTTGTTTCAGGACACACCGTACTCTTCTCCAGAGTGCCTGTTGGCAATTTACATCCCGCCCATCAGCGTAGCAAGGCTCCCATGTCTCCATGGCCTGTCCTGCTTTTCTGGTTTTTACACTTTGTTCAGCATGGCCCTTTTGACCGAGGGCAAGCGAGACTTCTTTGTAGCGCTGATTTGCCCTTCCGGCTTGCTTGGTTGGCCAAAATGGCGTATGCGTTTTTTCCTGAATATATTCAGGAAAAAACGCATACGCCCTTTTTGGCCAAGGGCATCATTGTCAACGTTTTGCCGCTTTTCATGTGCTTTAAAGGCGAGTCGAATCTACCTCCTGAAATCTGTTTCCTGCAAATCTGCCTTGCTTTCAAATCCTCTTCGTTGCCTTCCCTCAATATATTTGTGGACGAGAGTTCTCATTTATAACTCTGCACGTTTGTGAATTGCAGTGCCCCTGAGCTCCATTTGTCTCCTCGCTTTTTTGGGAGCTGGCCGCAAAAGCGCAGGATTGCTTCAGGCCCTATTTTGGTTCTGGGGGGCAGGCTGAGCCTGTGGTTCATTCTTCTTCCTGATGGGAAAATGGAGTGACCTATGCCTGTCCCAACACCTAGGGCTCGTCTCTCGTTGGTTCCGCGTCTTCCCGTTCATCCTCAGGACAGATTGCAACCTGTACAATCAGGAGGTTAAAGGTGCTGATTCTCCAAGTAGGGAGATGGTTAGTCAAGTGGCTGGAATGGCGAACCCGAGCACAAGGAGAGGAGAAATGAGGTGCGTTTTAGAAACCTTTCCCGATCTCATGGCATACCATCTTCTGGGTTTCCCATGCATGTTTTGATGTAGGAAGATGCCCTTGTACCTGGAGATTTGAGACCCATGGGGTGTGTTCCCCGCAGTGTTACTTTAAAGTATCTGCGTTTGCTCACCCAACCTCACCAATCCTCTCAGCCCCAAGAGTGTCCAGCCTTATGTCTCATCCAGCTGTGGGTCTAGATATGGTCAATCCAGGTTGCATCATAGACCCTGAACGGATTTTGTAAGAATTTCTCTCTCTTTCACTGTCTTTGTTTTGTGGGTTTTTTAAAGTAACTTATGTTTAGAATCGGGCTTGGCTGCTTTTCCCTGCTGTGTTGATGCCGCTTTACACCCTCTTGATTCACTTGCAGAGAGATATCGATACATAGGTTTTCAGATTCTTACTAGTCAGATATATTCTTGTGTGGTGACTAGGGTGTGTTGAGTCCAGTTCACTGAGCAGGGAGTAGGCCTTGTCTATTACATATTTGGCTTATGGAGCAGTCTCTGAGCTAATTTCAAACCCTTGTTTTATGCATCACCCCACCTCACCTTTCCCGTTAAGCAGCCATAGTGTGTCTTCTAAAGGTGTGACACTGTTCTGTTTTGTAATTCAGTTCAAGTGTAGCCATTTTGACATTCCCTCTATAAGCGATATCTTAGGATAAGTGTCTTTTTCTGTGTGACTTATTTCACTTAGAATCATCGTACCTAAATCCACTCATCATGCTGCTAACTAGCCTTATGACATTGATTTCATGGCTGAGAGATATTCCATTGTGCCAAGTACCACCGTTTCTTTATCCATTTTTCTCTTTCCTGGGATATTGAAGGTGTACCGAAGCGGAGGTTCTTGGAAACAGAGCAGCCGTAAACTTTAGCGTGCCTGTGTCTTGTTGATTTTTAGTTTTCCCAATTTATACGCCCTTGAGTGGAAGTGCCCTATGCTCTCTACGCTGTGTTTATTACTTGTTTCAGGACACACCGTACTCTTCTCCAGAGTGCCTGTTGGCAATTTACGTCCCGCCCATCAGCGTAGCAAGGCTCCCATGTCTCCATGGCCTGTCCTGCTTTTCTGGTTTTTACACTTTGTTCAGCATGGCCCTTTTCACCGAGGGCAAGCGAGACTTCTTTGTAGCGCTGATTTGCCCTTCCGGCTTGCTTGGTTGGCCAAAAAGGGCGTATGCGTTTTTTCCTGAATATATTCAGGAAAAAACGCATACGCCCTTTTTGGCCAAGGGCATCATTGTCAACGTTTTGCCGCTTTTCATGTGCTTTAAAGGCGAGTCGAATCTACCTCCTGAAATCTGTTTCCTGCAAATCTGCCTTGCTTTCAAATCCTCTTCGTTGCCTTCCCTCAATATATTTGTGGACGAGAGTTCTCATTTATAACTCTGCACGTTTGTGAATTGCAGTGCCCCTGAGCTCCATTTGTCTCCTCGCTTTTTTGGGAGCTGGCCGCAAAAGCGCAGGATTGCTTCAGGCCCTATTTTGGTTCTGGGGGGCAGGCTGAGCCTGTGGTTCATTCTTCTTCCTGATGGGAAAATGGAGTGACCTGTGCCTGTCCCAACACCTAGGGCTAGTCTTTCGTTGGTTCCTCGTCTTCCCGTTCATCCTCAGGACAAATTGCAACCTGGACGAAACAGTAGGTTAAAGGTGCTGATTCTCCAAGTAGGGAGATGGTTAGTCAAGCGGCTGGAATGGCGAACCCGAGCACAAGGAGAGGAGAAATGAGGTGCGTTTTAGAAACCTTTCCCGATCTCATGGCATACCATCTTCTGGGTTTCCCATGCATGTTTTGATGTAGGAAGATGCCCTTGTACCTGGAGATTTGAGACCCATGGGGTGTGTTCCCCGCAGTGTTACTTTAAAGTATCTGTGTTTGCTCACCCAACCTCACCAATCCTCTCAGCCCCAAGAGTGTCCAGCCTTATGTCTCATCCAGCTGTGGGTCTAGATATGCTCAATCCAGGTTGCATCATAGACCCTGAACGGATTTTGTAAGAATTTCTCTCTCTTTCACTGTCTTTGTTTTGTGGGTTTTTTAAAGTAATTTATGTTTAGAATCGAGCTTGGCTGCTTTTCCCTGCTGTGTTGATGCCGCTTTACACCCTCTTGATTCACTTGCAGAGAGATATCGATACATAGGTTTTCAGATTCTTACTAGTCAGATATATTCTTGTGTGGTGACTAGGGTGTGTTGAGTCCAGTTCACTGAGCAGGGAGTAGGCCTTGTCTATTACATATTTGGCTTATGGAGCGGTCTCTGAGCTAATTTCAAACCCTTGTTTTATGCATCACCCCACCTCACCTTTCCCGTTAAGCAGCCATAGTGTGTCTTCTAAAGGTGTGACACTGTTCTGTTTTGTAATTCAGTTCAAGTGTAGCCATTTTGACATTCCCTCTATAAGCGATATCTTAGGATAAGTGTCTTTTTCTGTGTGACTTATTTCACTTAGAATCATCGTACCTAAATCCACTCATCATGCTGCTAACTAGCCTTATGACATTGATTTCATGGCTGAGAGATATTCCATTGTGCCAAGTACCACCATTTCTTTATCCATTTTTCTCTTTCCTGGGATATTGAAGGTGTACCGAAGCGGAGGTTCTTGGAAACAGAGCAGCCGTAAACTTTAGGGTGCCTGTGTCTTGTTGATTTTTAGTTTTCCCAATTTATACGCCCTTGAGTGGAAGTGCCCTATGCTCTCTACGCTGTGTTTATTACTTGTTTCAGGACACACCGTACTCTTCTCCAGAGTGCCTGTTGGCAATTTACGTCCCGCCCATCAGCGTAGCAAGGCTCCCATGTCTCCATGGCCTGTCCTGCTTTTCTGGTTTTTACACTTTGTTCAGCATGGCCCTTTTGACCGAGGGCAAGCGAGACTTCTTTGTAGCGCTGATTTGCTCTTCCGGCTTGCTTGGTTGGCCAAAAAGGGCGTATGCGTTTTTTCCTGAATATATTCAGGAAAAAACGCATACGCCCTTTTTGGCCAAGGGCATCATTGTCAACGTTTTGCCGCTTTTCATGTGCTTTAAAGGCGAGTCGAATCTACCTCCTGAAATCTGTTTCCTGCAAATCTGCCTTGCTTTCAAATCCTCTTCGTTGCCTTCCCTCAATATATTTGTGGACGAGAGTTCTCATTTATAACTCTGCACGTTTGTGAATTGCAGTGCCCCTGAGCTCCATTTGTCTCCTCGCTTTTTTGGGAGCTGGCCGCAAAAGCGCAGGATTGCTTCAGGCCCTATTTTGGTTCTGGGGGGCAGGCTGAGCCTGTGGTTCATTCTTCTTCCTGATGGGAAAATGTAGTGACCTATGCCTGTCCCAACACCTAGGGCTCGTCTCTCGTTGGTTCCGCGTCTTCCCGTTCATCCTCAGGACAAATTGCAACCTGTAAGAAACAGGAGGTTAAAGGTGCTGATTCTCCAAGTAGGGAGATGGTTAGTCAAGTGGCTGAAATGGCGAACCCGAGCACAAGGAAAGGAGAAATGAGGTGCGTTTTAGAAACCTTTCCCGATCTCATGGCATACCATCTTCTGGGTTTCCCATGCATGTTTTGATGTAGGAAGATGCCCTTGTACCTGGAGATTTGAGACCCATGGGGTGTGTTCCCCGCAGTGTTACTTTAAAGTATCTGCGTTTGCTCACCCAACCTCACCAATCCTCTCAGCCCCAAGCGTGTCCAGCCTTATGTCTTATCCAGCTGTGGGTCTAGATATGGACAATCCAGGTTGCATCATAGACCCTGAATGGATTTTGTAAGAATTTCTCTCTCTTTCACTGTCTTTGTTTTGTGGGTTTTTTAAAGTAATTTATGTTTAGAATCGGGCTTGGCTGCTTTTCCCTGCTGTGTTGATGCCGCTTTACACCCTCTTGATTCACTTGCAGAGAGATATCGATACATAGGTTTTCAGATTCTTACTAGTCAGATATATTCTTGTGTGGTGTCTAGGGTGTGTTGAGTCCAGTTCACTGAGCAGGGAGTAGGCCTTGTCTATTACATATTTGGCTTATGGAGCGGTCTCTGAGCTAATTTCAAACCCTTGTTTTATGCATCACCCCACCTCACCTTTCCCGTTAAGCAGCCATAGTGTGTCTTCTAAAGGTGTGACTCTGTTCTGTTTTGTAATTCAGTTCAAGTGTAGCGATTTTGACATTCCCTCTATAAGCGATATCTTAGGATAAGTGTCTTTTTCTGTGTGACTTATTTCACTTAGAATCATCGTATCTAAATCCACTCATCATGCTGCTAACTAGCCTTATGACATTGATTTCATGGTTGAGTGATATTCCATTGTGCCAAGTACCACCATTTCTTTATCCATTTTTCTCTTTCCTGGGATATTGAAGGTGTACTGAAGTGGAGGTTCTTGGAAACAGAGCAGTCGTAAACTTTAGGGTGCCTGTGTCTTGTGGATTTTTAGTTTTCCCAATTTATACGCCCTTGAGTGGAAGTGCCCTATGCTCTCTACGCTGTGTTTATTACTTGTTTCAGGACACACTGCACTCTTCTCCAGAGTGCCTGTTTGCAATTTACATCCCGCCCATCAGCGTAGCAAGGCTCCCATGTCTCCATGGCCTGTCCTGCTTTTCTGGTTTTTACACTTTGTTCAGCATGGCCCTTTTGACCGAGGGCAAGCGAGACTTCTTTGTAGCGCTGATTTGCCCTTCCGGCCTGCTTGGTTGGCCAAAAAGGGCGTATGCGTTTTTTCCTGAATATATTCAGGAAAAAACCATACGCACTTTTTGGCCAAGGGCATCATTGTCAACGTTTTGCCGCTTTTCATGTGCTTTAAAGGCGAGTCGAATCTACCTCCTGAAATCTGTTTCCTGCAAATCTGCCTTGCTTTCAAATCCTCTTCGTTGCCTTCCCTCAATATATTTGTGGACGAGAGTTCTCATTTATAACTCTGCACGTTTGTGAATTGCAGTGCCCCTGAGCTCCATTTGTCTCCTCGCTTTTTTGGGAGCTGGCCGCAAAAGCGCAGGATTGCTTCAGGCCCTATTTTGGTTCTGGGGGGCAGGCTGAGCCTGTGGTTCATTCTTCTTCCTGATGGGAAAATGGAGTGACCTGTGCCTGTCCCAACACCTAGGGCTAGTCTTTCGTTGGTTCCCCGTCTTCCCGTTCATCCTCAGGACAAATTGCAACCTGGACGAAACAGTAGGTTAAAGGTGCTGATTCTCCAAGTAGGGAGATGGTTAGTCAAGCGGCTGGAATGGCGAACCCGAGCACAAGGAGAGGAGAAATGAGGTGCGTTTTAGAAACCTTTCCCGATCTCACGGCATACCATCTTCTGGGTTTCCCATGCATGTTTTGATGTAGGAAGATTCCCTTGTACCTGGAGATTTGAGACCCATGGGGTGGGTACCCCGCGGTATTACTTTAAAGTATCTGCATTTGCTCACCCAACCTCACCAATCCTCTCAGCCCCAAGAGTGTCCAGCCTTATGTCTCATCCAGCTGTGGGTCTAGATATGGTCAATCCAGGTTGCATCAGAGACCCTGAACGGATTTTGTAAGAATTTCTCTCTCTTTCACTGTCTTTGTTTTGTGGGTTTTTTAAAGTAATTTATGTTTAGAATCGGGCTTGGCTGCTTTTCCCTGCTGTGTTGATGCCGCTTTACACCCTCTTGATTCACTTGCAGAGAGATATCGATACATAGGTTTTCAGATTCTTACTAGTCAGATATATTCTTGTGTGGTGTCTAAGGTGTGTTGAGTCCAGTTCACTGAGCAGGGAGTAGGCCTTGTCTATTACATATTTGGCTTATGGAGCGGTCTCTGAGCTAATTTCAAACCCTTGTTTTATGCATCACCCCACCTCACCTTTCCCGTTAAGCAGCCATAGTGTGTCTTCTAAAGGTGTGACTCTGTTCTGTTTTGTAATTCAGTTCAAGTGTAGCGATTTTGACATTCCCTCTATAAGCGATATCTTAGGATAAGTGTCTTTTTCTGTGTGACTTATTTCACTTAGAATCATCGTATCTAAATCCACTCATCATGCTGCTAACTAGCCTTATGACATTGATTTCATGGTTGAGTGATATTCCATTGTGCCAAGTACCACCATTTCTTTATCCATGTTTCTCTTTCCTGGGATATTGAAGGTGTACCGAAGTGGAGGTTCTTGGAAACAGAGCAGCCGTAAACTTTAGGGTGCCTGTGTCTTGTTGATTTTTAGTTTTCCCAATTTATACGCCCTTGAGTGGAAGTGCCCTATGCTCTCTACGCTGTGTTTATTACTTGTTTCAGGACACACCGTACTCTTCTCCAGAGTGCCTGTTGGCAATTTACATCCCGCCCATCAGCGTAGCAAGGCTCCCATGTCTCCATGGCCTGTCCTGCTTTTCTGGTTTTTACACTTTGTTCAGCATGGCCCTTTTGACCGAGGGCAAGCGAGACTTCTTTGTAGCGCTGATTTGCCCTTCCGGCTTGCTTGGTTGGCCAAAAAGGGCGTATGCGTTTTTTCCTTAATATATTCAGGAAAAAACGCATACGCCCTTTTTGGCCAAGGGCATCATTGTCAACGTTTTGCCGCTTTTCATGTGCTTTAAAGGCGAGACGAATCTACCTCCTGAAATCTGTTTCCTGCAAATCTGCCTTGCTTTCAAATCCTCTTCGTTGCCTTCCCTCAATATATTTGTGGACGAGAGTTCTCATTTATAACTCTGCACGTTTGTGAATTGCAGTGCCCCTGAGCTCCATTTGTCTCCTCGCTTTTTTGGGAGCTGGCCGCAAAAGCGCAGGATTGCTTCAGGCCCTATTTTGGTTCTGGGGGGCAGGCTGAGCCTGTGGTTCATTCTTCTTCCTGATGGGAAAATGGAGTGACCTGTGCCTGTCCCAACACCTAGGGCTAGTCTTTCGTTGGTTCCCCGTCTTCCCATTCATCCTCAGGACAAATTGCAACCTGTACGAAACAGGAGGTTAAAGGTGCTGATTCTCCAAGTAGGGAGATGTTTAGTCAAGCGGCTGGAATGGCGAACCCGAGCACAATGAGAGGAGAAATGAGGTGCGTTTTAGAAACCTTTCCCGATCTCACGGCATACCATCTTCTGGGTTTCCCATGCATGTTTTGATGTAGGAAGATGCCCTTGTACCTGGAGATTTGAGACCCATGGGGTGGGTACCCCGCGGTATTACTTTAAATTATCTGCATTTGCTCACCCAACCTCACCAATCCTCTCAGCCCCAAGAGTGTCCAGCCTTATGTCTCATCCAGCTGTGGGTCTAGATATGGTCAATCCAGGTTGCATCAGAGACCCTGAACGGATTGTGTAAGAATTTCTCTCTCTTTCACTGTCTTTGCTTTGTGGGTTTTTTAAACTAATGTATGTATAGAATGGGGTTTGGCTGCTTTTCCCTGCTGTGTTTATGCCGCTTTACACCCTCTTGATTCACTTGCAGAGAGATATCGATACATAGGTTTTCAGATTCATACTAGTCAGATATATTCTTGTGCGGTGACTAGGGGGTGTTGAGTCCAGTTCACTGAGCAGGGAGTAGGCCTTGTCTATTACATATTTGGCTTATGGAGCGGTGTCTGAGCTAATTTCAAACCCTTGTTTTATGCATCACCCCACCTCACCTTTCCCGTTAAGCAGCCATAGTGTGTCTTCTAAAGGTGTGACTCTGTTCTGTTTTGTAATTCAGTTCAAGTGTAGCGATTTTGACATTCCCTCTGTAAGCGATATCTTAGGATAAGTGTCTTTTTCTGTGTGACTTATTTCACTTAGAATCATCGTACCTAAATCCACACATCATGCTGCTAACTAGCCTTATGACATTGATGTCATGGCTGAGTGATATTCCATTGTGCGAAGTACCACCATTTCTTTATCCATTTTTCTCTTTCCTGGTATATTGAAGGTGTACCGAAGCGGAGGTTCTTGGAAACAGAGCAGCCGTAAACTTTAGGGTGCCTGTGTCTTGTTGATTTTTAGTTTTCCCAATTTATACGCCCTTGAGTGGAAGTGCCCTATGCTCTCTACGCTGTGTTTATTACTTGTTTCAGGACACACCGTACTCTTCTCCAGAGTGCCTGTTGGCAATTTACATCCCGCCCATCAGCGTAGCAAGGCTCCCATGTCTCCATGGCCTGTCCTGCTTTTCTGGTTTTTACACTTTGTTCAGCATGGCCCTTTTGACCGAGGGCAAGCGAGACTTCTTTGTAGCGCTGATTTGCCCTTCCGGCTTGCTTGGTTGGCCAAAATGGCGTATGCGTTTTTTCCTGAATATATTCAGGAAAAAACGCATACGCCCTTTTTGGCCAAGGGCATCATTGTCAACGTTTTGCCGCTTTTCATGTGCTTTAAAGGCGAGTCGAATCTACCTCCTGAAATCTGTTTCCTGCAAATCTGCCTTGCTTTCAAATCCTCTTCGTTGCCTTCCCTCAATATATTTGTGGACGAGAGTTCTCATTTATAACTCTGCACGTTTGTGAATTGCAGTGCCCCTGAGCTCCATTTGTCTCCTCGCTTTTTTGGGAGCTGGCCGCAAAAGCGCAGGATTGCTTCAGGCCCTATTTTGGTTCTGGGGGGCAGGCTGAGCCTGTGGTTCATTCTTCTTCCTGATGGGAAAATGGAGTGACCTATGCCTGTCCCAACACCTAGGGCTCGTCTCTCGTTGGTTCCGCGTCTTCCCGTTCATCCTCAGGACAGATTGCAAACTGTACAATCAGGAGGTTAAAGGTGCTGATTCTCCAAGTAGGGAGATGGTTAGTCAAGTGGCTGGAATGGCGAACCCGAGCACAAGGAGAGGAGAAATGAGGTGCGTTTTAGAAACCTTTCCCGATCTCATGGCATACCATCTTCTGGGTTTCCCATGCATGTTTTGATGTAGGAAGATGCCCTTGTACCTGGAGATTTGAGACCCATGGGGTGTGTTCCCCGCAGTGTTACTTTAAAGTATCTGCGTTTGCTCACCCAACCTCACCAATCCTCTCAGCCCCAAGAGTGTCCAGCCTTATGTCTCATCCAGCTGTGGGTCTAGATATGGTCAATCCAGGTTGCATCATAGACCCTGAACGGATTTTGTAAGAATTTCTCTCTCTTTCACTGTCTTTGTTTTGTGGGTTTTTTAAAGTAATTTATGTTTAGAATCGGGCTTGGCTGCTTTTCCCTGCTGTGTTGATGCCGCTTTACACCCTCTTGATTCACTTGCAGAGAGATATCGATACATAGGTTTTCAGATTCTTACTAGTCAGATATATTCTTGTGTGGTGACTAGGGTGTGTTGAGTCCAGTTCACTGAGCAGGGAGTAGGCCTTGTCTATTACATATTTGGCTTATGGAGCAGTCTCTGAGCTAATTTCAAACCCTTGTTTTATGCATCACCCCACCTCACCTTTCCCGTTAAGCAGCCATAGTGTGTCTTCTAAAGGTGTGACACTGTTCTGTTTTGTAATTCAGTTCAAGTGTAGCCATTTTGACATTCCCTCTATAAGCGATATCTTAGGATAAGTGTCTTTTTCTGTGTGACTTATTTCACTTAGAATCATCGTACCTAAATCCACTCATCATGCTGCTAACTAGCCTTATGACATTGATTTCATGGCTGAGAGATATTCCATTGTGCCAAGTACCACCGTTTCTTTATCCATTTTTCTCTTTCCTGGGATATTGAAGGTGTACCGAAGCGGAGGTTCTTGGAAACAGAGCAGCCGTAAACTTTAGCGTGCCTGTGTCTTGTTGATTTTTAGTTTTCCCAATTTATACGCCCTTGAGTGGAAGTGCCCTATGCTCTCTACGCTGTGTTTATTACTTGTTTCAGGACACACCGTACTCTTCTCCAGAGTGCCTGTTGGCAATTTACGTCCCGCCCATCAGCGTAGCAAGGCTCCCATGTCTCCATGGCCTGTCCTGCTTTTCTGGTTTTTACACTTTGTTCAGCATGGCCCTTTTCACCGAGGGCAAGCGAGACTTCTTTGTAGCGCTGATTTGCCCTTCCGGCTTGCTTGGTTGGCCAAAAAGGGCGTATGCGTTTTTTCCTGAATATATTCAGGAAAAAACGCATACGCCCTTTTTGGCCAAGGGCATCATTGTCAACGTTTTGCCGCTTTTCATGTGCTTTAAAGGCGAGTCGAATCTACCTCCTGAAATCTGTTTCCTGCAAATCTGCCTTGCTTTCAAATCCTCTTCGTTGCCTTCCCTCAATATATTTGTGGACGAGAGTTCTCATTTATAACTCTGCACGTTTGTGAATTGCAGTGCCCCTGAGCTCCATTTGTCTCCTCGCTTTTTTGGGAGCTGGCCGCAAAAGCGCAGGATTGCTTCAGGCCCTATTTTGGTTCTGGGGGGCAGGCTGAGCCTGTGGTTCATTCTTCTTCCTGATGGGAAAATGGAGTGACCTGTGCCTGTCCCAACACCTAGGGCTAGTCTTTCGTTGGTTCCTCGTCTTCCCGTTCATCCTCAGGACAAATTGCAACCTGGACGAAACAGTAGGTTAAAGGTGCTGATTCTCCAAGTAGGGAGATGGTTAGTCAAGCGGCTGGAATGGCGAACCCGAGCACAAGGAGAGGAGAAATGAGGTGCGTTTTAGAAACCTTTCCCGATCTCATGGCATACCATCTTCTGGGTTTCCCATGCATGTTTTGATGTAGGAAGATGCCCTTGTACCTGGAGATTTGAGACCCATGGGGTGTGTTCCCCGCAGTGTTACTTTAAAGTATCTGTGTTTGCTCACCCAACCTCACCAATCCTCTCAGCCCCAAGAGTGTCCAGCCTTATGTCTCATCCAGCTGTGGGTCTAGATATGCTCAATCCAGGTTGCATCATAGACCCTGAACGGATTTTGTAAGAATTTCTCTCTCTTTCACTGTCTTTGTTTTGTGGGTTTTTTAAAGTAATTTATGTTTAGAATCGAGCTTGGCTGCTTTTCCCTGCTGTGTTGATGCCGCTTTACACCCTCTTGATTCACTTGCAGAGAGATATCGATACATAGGTTTTCAGATTCTTACTAGTCAGATATATTCTTGTGTGGTGACTAGGGTGTGTTGAGTCCAGTTCACTGAGCAGGGAGTAGGCCTTGTCTATTACATATTTGGCTTATGGAGCGGTCTCTGAGCTAATTTCAAACCCTTGTTTTATGCATCACCCCACCTCACCTTTCCCGTTAAGCAGCCATAGTGTGTCTTCTAAAGGTGTGACACTGTTCTGTTTTGTAATTCAGTTCAAGTGTAGCCATTTTGACATTCCCTCTATAAGCGATATCTTAGGATAAGTGTCTTTTTCTGTGTGACTTATTTCACTTAGAATCATCGTACCTAAATCCACTCATCATGCTGCTAACTAGCCTTATGACATTGATTTCATGGCTGAGAGATATTCCATTGTGCCAAGTACCACCATTTCTTTATCCATTTTTCTCTTTCCTGGGATATTGAAGGTGTACCGAAGCGGAGGTTCTTGGAAACAGAGCAGCCGTAAACTTTAGGGTGCCTGTGTCTTGTTGATTTTTAGTTTTCCCAATTTATACGCCCTTGAGTGGAAGTGCCCTATGCTCTCTACGCTGTGTTTATTACTTGTTTCAGGACACACCGTACTCTTCTCCAGAGTGCCTGTTGGCAATTTACGTCCCGCCCATCAGCGTAGCAAGGCTCCCATGTCTCCATGGCCTGTCCTGCTTTTCTGGTTTTTACACTTTGTTCAGCATGGCCCTTTTGACCGAGGGCAAGCGAGACTTCTTTGTAGCGCTGATTTGCCCTTCCGGCCTGCTTGGTTGGCCAAAAAGGGCGTATGCGTTTTTTCCTGAATATATTCAGGAAAAAACGCATACGCCCTTTTTGGCCAAGGGCATCATTGTCAACGTTTTGCCGCTTTTCATGTGCTTTAAAGGCGAGTCGAATCTACCTCCTGAAATCTGTTTCCTGCAAATCTGCCTTGCTTTCAAATCCTCTTCGTTGCCTTCCCTCAATATATTTGTGGACGAGAGTTCTCATTTATAACTCTGCACGTTTGTGAATTGCAGTGCCCCTGAGCTCCATTTGTCTCCTCGCTTTTTTGGGAGCTGGCCGCAAAAGCGCAGGATTGCTTCAGGCCCTATTTTAGTTCTGGGGGGCAGGCTGAGCCTGTGGTTCATTCTTCTTCCTGATGGGAAAATGGAGTGACCTATGCCTGTCCCAACACCTAGGGCTCGTCTCTCGTTGGTTCCGCGTCTTCCCGTTCATCCTCAGGACAAATTGCAACCTGTAAGAAACAGGAGGTTAAAGGTGCTGATTCTCCAAGTAGGGAGATGGTTAGTCAAGTGGCTGAAATGGCGAACCCGAGCACAAGGAAAGGAGAAATGAGGTGCGTTTTAGAAACCTTTCCCGATCTCATGGCATACCATCTTCTGGGTTTCCCATGCATGTTTTGATGTAGGAAGATGCCCTTGTACCTGGAGATTTGAGACCCATGGGGTGTGTTCCCCGCAGTGTTACTTTAAAGTATCTGCGTTTGCTCACCCAACCTCACCAATCCTCTCAGCCCCAAGCGTGTCCAGCCTTATGTCTCATCCAGCTGTGGGTCTAGATATGGACAATCCAGGTTGCATCATAGACCCTGAACGGATTGTGTAAGAATTTCTCTCTCTTTCACTGTCTTTGTTTTGTGGGTTTTTTAAAGTAATTTATGTTTAGAATCGGGCTTGGCTGCTTTTCCCTGCTGTGTTGATGCCGCTTTACACCCTCTTGATTCACTTGCAGAGAGATATCGATACATAGGTTTTCAGATTCTTACTAGTCAGATATATTCTTGTGTGGTGTCTAGGGTGTGTTGAGTCCAGTTCACTGAGCAGGGAGTAGGCCTT
Source organism: Eubalaena glacialis (assembly GCF_028564815.1). Taxonomy (NCBI): domain Eukaryota; kingdom Metazoa; phylum Chordata; class Mammalia; order Artiodactyla; family Balaenidae; genus Eubalaena; species Eubalaena glacialis. Next base: position 77,113 of record NW_026871511.1, read on the forward strand.
GTCTATTACATATTTGGCTTATGGAGCGGTCTCTGAGCTAATTTCAAACCCTTGTTTTATGCATCACCCCACCTCACCTTTCCCGTTAAGCAGCCATAGTGTGTCTTCTAAAGGTGTGACTCTGTTCTGTTTTGTAATTCAGTTCAAGTGTAGCGATTTTGACATTCCCTCTATAAGCGATATCTTAGGATAAGTGTCTTTTTCTGTGTGACTTATTTCACTTAGAATCATCGTATCTAAATCCACTCATCATGCTGCTAACTAGCCTTATGACATTGATTTCATGGTTGAGTGATATTCCATTGTGCCAAGTACCACCATTTCTTTATCCATTTTTCTCTTTCCTGGGATATTGAAGGTGTACTGAAGTGGAGGTTCTTGGAAACAGAGCAGTCGTAAACTTTAGGGTGCCTGTGTCTTGTTGATTTTTAGTTTTCCCAATTTATACGCCCTTGAGTGGAAGTGCCCTATGCTCTCTACGCTGTGTTTATTACTTGTTTCAGGACACACTGCACTCTTCTCCAGAGTGCCTGTTTGCAATTTACATCCCGCCCATCAGCGTAGCAAGGCTCCCATGTCTCCATGGCCTGTCCTGCTTTTCTGGTTTTTACACTTTGTTCAGCATGGCCCTTTTGACCGAGGGCAAGCGAGACTTCTTTGTAGCGCTGATTTGCCCTTCCGGCCTGCTTGGTTGGCCAAAAAGGGCGTATGCGTTTTTTCCTGAATATATTCAGGAAAAAACCATACGCACTTTTTGGCCAAGGGCATCATTGTCAACGTTTTGCCGCTTTTCATGTGCTTTAAAGGCGAGTCGAATCTACCTCCTGAAATCTGTTTCCTGCAAATCTGCCTTGCTTTCAAATCCTCTTCGTTGCCTTCCCTCAATATATTTGTGGACGAGAGTTCTCATTTATAACTCTGCACGTTTGTGAATTGCAGTGCCCCTGAGCTCCATTTGTCTCCTCGCTTTTTTGGGAGCTGGCCGCAAAAGCGCAGGATTGCTTCAGGCCCTATTTTGGTTCTGGGGGGCAGGCTGAGCCTGTGGTTCATTCTTCTTCCTGATGGGAAAATGGAGTGACCTGTGCCTGTCCCAACACCTAGGGCTAGTCTTTCGTTGGTTCCCCGTCTTCCCGTTCATCCTCAGGACAAATTGCAACCTGGACGAAACAGTAGGTTAAAGGTGCTGATTCTCCAAGTAGGGAGATGGTTAGTCAAGCGGCTGGAATGGCGAACCCGAGCACAAGGAGAGGAGAAATGAGGTGCGTTTTAGAAACCTTTCCCGATCTCACGGCATACCATCTTCTGGGTTTCCCATGCATGTTTTGATGTAGGAAGATTCCCTTGTACCTGGAGATTTGAGACCCATGGGGTGGGTACCCCGCGGTATTACTTTAAAGTATCTGCATTTGCTCACCCAACCTCACCAATCCTCTCAGCCCCAAGAGTGTCCAGCCTTATGTCTCATCCAGCTGTGGGTCTAGATATGGTCAATCCAGGTTGCATCAGAGACCCTGAACGGATTTTGTAAGAATTTCTCTCTCTTTCACTGTCTTTGTTTTGTGGGTTTTTTAAAGTAATTTATGTTTAGAATCGGGCTTGGCTGCTTTTCCCTGCTGTGTTGATGCCGCTTTACACCCTCTTGATTCACTTGCAGAGAGATATCGATACATAGGTTTTCAGATTCTTACTAGTCAGATATATTCTTGTGTGGTGTCTAAGGTGTGTTGAGTCCAGTTCACTGAGCAGGGAGTAGGCCTTGTCTATTACATATTTGGCTTATGGAGCGGTCTCTGAGCTAATTTCAAACCCTTGTTTTATGCATCACCCCACCTCACCTTTCCCGTTAAGCAGCCATAGTGTGTCTTCTAAAGGTGTGACTCTGTTCTGTTTTGTAATTCAGTTCAAGTGTAGCGATTTTGACATTCCCTCTATAAGCGATATCTTAGGATAAGTGTCTTTTTCTGTGTGACTTATTTCACTTAGAATCATCGTATCTAAATCCACTCATCATGCTGCTAACTAGCCTTATGACATTGATTTCATGGTTGAGTGATATTCCATTGTGCCAAGTACCACCATTTCTTTATCCATGTTTCTCTTTCCTGGGATATTGAAGGTGTACCGAAGTGGAGGTTCTTGGAAACAGAGCAGCCGTAAACTTTAGGGTGCCTGTGTCTTGTTGATTTTTAGTTTTCCCAATTTATACGCCCTTGAGTGGAAGTGCCCTATGCTCTCTACGCTGTGTTTATTACTTGTTTCAGGACACACCGTACTCTTCTCCAGAGTGCCTGTTGGCAATTTACATCCCGCCCATCAGCGTAGCAAGGCTCCCATGTCTCCATGGCCTGTCCTGCTTTTCTGGTTTTTACACTTTGTTCAGCATGGCCCTTTTGACCGAGGGCAAGCGAGACTTCTTTGTAGCGCTGATTTGCCCTTCCGGCTTGCTTGGTTGGCCAAAAAGGGCGTATGCGTTTTTTCCTGAATATATTCAGGAAAAAACGCATACGCCCTTTTTGGCCAAGGGCATCATTGTCAACGTTTTGCCGCTTTTCATGTGCTTTAAAGGCGAGACGAATCTACCTCCTGAAATCTGTTTCCTGCAAATCTGCCTTGCTTTCAAATCCTCTTCGTTGCCTTCCCTCAATATATTTGTGGACGAGAGTTCTCATTTATAACTCTGCACGTTTGTGAATTGCAGTGCCCCTGAGCTCCATTTGTCTCCTCGCTTTTTTGGGAGCTGGCCGCAAAAGCGCAGGATTGCTTCAGGCCCTATTTTGGTTCTGGGGGGCAGGCTGAGCCTGTGGTTCATTCTTCTTCATGATGGGAAAATGGAGTGACCTGTGCCTGTCCCAACACCTAGGGCTAGTCTTTCGTTGGTTCCCCGTCTTCCCATTCATCCTCAGGACAAATTGCAACCTGTACGAAACAGGAGGTTAAAGGTGCTGATTCTCCAAGTAGGGAGATGTTTAGTCAAGCGGCTGGAATGGCGAACCCGAGCACAATGAGAGGAGAAATGAGGTGCGTTTTAGAAACCTTTCCCGATCTCACGGCATACCATCTTCTGGGTTTCCCATGCATGTTTTGATGTAGGAAGATGCCCTTGTACCTGGAGATTTGAGACCCATGGGGTGGGTACCCCGCGGTATTACTTTAAATTATCTGCATTTGCTCACCCAACCTCACCAATCCTCTCAGCCCCAAGAGTGTCCAGCCTTATGTCTCATCCAGCTGTGGGTCTAGATATGGTCAATCCAGGTTGCATCAGAGACCCTGAACGGATTGTGTAAGAATTTCTCTCTCTTTCACTGTCTTTGCTTTGTGGGTTTTTTAAACTAATGTATGTATAGAATGGGGTTTGGCTGCTTTTCCCTGCTGTGTTTATGCCGCTTTACACCCTCTTGATTCACTTGCAGAGAGATATCGATACATAGGTTTTCAGATTCATACTAGTCAGATATATTCTTGTGCGGTGACTAGGGGGTGTTGAGTCCAGTTCACTGAGCAGGGAGTAGGCCTTGTCTATTACATATTTGGCTTATGGAGCGGTGTCTGAGCTAATTTCAAACCCTTGTTTTATGCATCACCCCACCTCACCTTTCCCGTTAAGCAGCCATAGTGTGTCTTCTAAAGGTGTGACTCTGTTCTGTTTTGTAATTCAGTTCAAGTGTAGCGATTTTGACATTCCCTCTGTAAGCGATATCTTAGGATAAGTGTCTTTTTCTGTGTGACTTATTTCACTTAGAATCATCGTACCTAAATCCACACATCATGCTGCTAACTAGCCTTATGACATTGATGTCATGGCTGAGTGATATTCCATTGTGCCAAGTACCACCATTTCTTTATCCATTTTTCTCTTTCCTGGTATATTGAAGGTGTACCGAAGCGGAGGTTCTTGGAAACAGAGCAGCCGTAAACTTTAGGGTGCCTGTGTCTTGTTGATTTTTAGTTTTCCCAATTTATACGCCCTTGAGTGGAAGTGCCCTATGCTCTCTACGCTGTGTTTATTACTTGTTTCAGGACACACCGTACTCTTCTCCAGAGTGCCTGTTGGCAATTTACATCCCGCCCATCAGCGTAGCAAGGCTCCCATGTCTCCATGGCCTGTCCTGCTTTTCTGGTTTTTACACTTTGTTCAGCATGGCCCTTTTGACCGAGGGCAAGCGAGACTTCTTTGTAGCGCTGATTTGCCCTTCCGGCTTGCTTGGTTGGCCAAAATGGCGTATGCGTTTTTTCCTGAATATATTCAGGAAAAAACGCATACGCCCTTTTTGGCCAAGGGCATCATTGTCAACGTTTTGCCGCTTTTCATGTGCTTTAAAGGCGAGTCGAATCTACCTCCTGAAATCTGTTTCCTGCAAATCTGCCTTGCTTTCAAATCCTCTTCGTTGCCTTCCCTCAATATATTTGTGGACGAGAGTTCTCATTTATAACTCTGCACGTTTGTGAATTGCAGTGCCCCTGAGCTCCATTTGGCTCCTCGCTTTTTTGGGAGCTGGCCGCAAAAGCGCAGGATTGCTTCAGGCCCTATTTTGGTTCTGGGGGGCAGGCTGAGCCTGTGGTTCATTCTTCTTCCTGATGGGAAAATGGAGTGACCTATGCCTGTCCCAACACCTAGGGCTCGTCTCTCGTTGGTTCCGCGTCTTCCCGTTCATCCTCAGGACAGATTGCAACCTGTACAATCAGGAGGTTAAAGGTGCTGATTCTCCAAGTAGGGAGATGGTTAGTCAAGCGGCTGGAATGGCGAACCCGAGCACAAGGAGAGGAGAAATGAGGTGCGTTTTAGAAACCTTTCCCGATCTCATGGCATACCATCTTCTGGCTTTCCCATGCATGTTTTGATGTAGGAAGATGCCCTTGTACCTGGAGATTTGAGACCCATGGGGTGTGTTCCCCGCAGTGTTACTTTAAAGTATCTGCGTTTGCTCACCCAACCTCACCAATCCTCTCAGCCCCAAGAGTGTCCAGCCTTATGTCTCATCCAGCTGTGGGTCTAGATATGGTCAATCCAGGTTGCATCATAGACCCTGAACGGATTTTGTAAGAATTTCTCTCTCTTTCACTGTCTTTGTTTTGTGGGTTTTTTAAAGTAATTTATGTTTAGAATCGGGCTTGGCTGCTTTTCCCTGCTGTGTTGATGCCGCTTTACACCCTCTTGATTCACTTGCAGAGAGATATCGATACATAGGTTTTCAGATTCTTACTAGTCAGATATATTCTTGTGTGGTGACTAGGGTGTGTTGAGTCCAGTTCACTGAGCAGGGAGTAGGCCTTGTCTATTACATATTTGGCTTATGGAGCAGTCTCTGAGCTAATTTCAAACCCTTGTTTTATGCATCACCCCACCTCACCTTTCCCGTTAAGCAGCCATAGTGTGTCTTCTAAAGGTGTGACACTGTTCTGTTTTGTAATTCAGTTCAAGTGTAGCCATTTTGACATTCCCTCTATAAGCGATATCTTAGGATAAGTGTCTTTTTCTGTGTGACTTATTTCACTTAGAATCATCGTACCTAAATCCACTCATCATGCTGCTAACTAGCCTTATGACATTGATTTCATGGCTGAGAGATATTCCATTGTGCCAAGTACCACCGTTTCTTTATCCATTTTTCTCTTTCCTGGGATATTGAAGGTGTACCGAAGCGGAGGTTCTTGGAAACAGAGCAGCCGTAAACTTTAGCGTGCCTGTGTCTTGTTGATTTTTAGTTTTCCCAATTTATACGCCCTTGAGTGGAAGTGCCCTATGCTCTCTACGCTGTGTTTATTACTTGTTTCAGGACACACCGTACTCTTCTCCAGAGTGCCTGTTGGCAATTTACGTCCCGCCCATCAGCGTAGCAAGGCTCCCATGTCTCCATGGCCTGTCCTGCTTTTCTGGTTTTTACACTTTGTTCAGCATGGCCCTTTTGACCGAGGGCAAGCGAGACTTCTTTGTAGCGCTGATTTGCCCTTCCGGCTTGCTTGGTTGGCCAAAAAGGGCGTATGCGTTTTTTCCTGAATATATTCAGGAAAAAACGCATACGCCCTTTTTGGCCAAGGGCATCATTGTCAACGTTTTGCCGCTTTTCATGTGCTTTAAAGGCGAGTCGAATCTACCTCCTGAAATCTGTTTCCTGCAAATCTGCCTTGCTTTCAAATCCTCTTCGTTGCCTTCCCTCAATATATTTGTGGACGAGAGTTCTCATTTATAACTCTGCACGTTTGTGAATTGCAGTGCCCCTGAGCTCCATTTGTCTCCTCGCTTTTTTGGGAGCTGGCCGCAAAAGCGCAGGATTGCTTCAGGCCCTATTTTGGTTCTGGGGGGCAGGCTGAGCCTGTGGTTCATTCTTCTTCCTGATGGGAAAATGGAGTGACCTGTGCCTGTCCCAACACCTAGGGCTAGTCTTTCGTTGGTTCCTCGTCTTCCCGTTCATCCTCAGGACAAATTGCAACCTGGACGAAACAGTAGGTTAAAGGTGCTGATTCTCCAAGTAGGGAGATGGTTAGTCAAGCGGCTGGAATGGCGAACCCGAGCACAAGGAGAGGAGAAATGAGGTGCGTTTTAGAAACCTTTCCCGATCTCATGGCATACCATCTTCTGGGTTTCCCATGCATGTTTTGATGTAGGAAGATGCCCTTGTACCTGGAGATTTGAGACCCATGGGGTGTGTTCCCCGCAGTGTTACTTTAAAGTATCTGTGTTTGCTCACCCAACCTCACCAATCCTCTCAGCCCCAAGAGTGTCCAGCCTTATGTCTCATCCAGCTGTGGGTCTAGATATGCTCAATCCAGGTTGCATCATAGACCCTGAACGGATTTTGTAAGAATTTCTCTCTCTTTCACTGTCTTTGTTTTGTGGGTTTTTTAAAGTAATTTATGTTTAGAATCGAGCTTGGCTGCTTTTCCCTGCTGTGTTGATGCCGCTTTACACCCTCTTGATTCACTTGCAGAGAGATATCGATACATAGGTTTTCAGATTCTTACTAGTCAGATATATTCTTGTGTGGTGACTAGGGTGTGTTGAGTCCAGTTCACTGAGCAGGGAGTAGGCCTTGTCTATTACATATTTGGCTTATGGAGCGGTCTCTGAGCTAATTTCAAACCCTTGTTTTATGCATCACCCCACCTCACCTTTCCCGTTAAGCAGCCATAGTGTGTCTTCTAAAGGTGTGACACTGTTCTGTTTTGTAATTCAGTTCAAGTGTAGCCATTTTGACATTCCCTCTATAAGCGATATCTTAGGATAAGTGTCTTTTTCTGTGTGACTTATTTCACTTAGAATCATCGTACCTAAATCCACTCATCATGCTGCTAACTAGCCTTATGACATTGATTTCATGGCTGAGAGATATTCCATTGTGCCAAGTACCACCATTTCTTTATCCATTTTTCTCTTTCCTGGGATATTGAAGGTGTACCGAAGCGGAGGTTCTTGGAAACAGAGCAGCCGTAAACTTTAGGGTGCCTGTGTCTTGTTGATTTTTAGTTTTCCCAATTTATACGCCCTTGAGTGGAAGTGCCCTATGCTCTCTACGCTGTGTTTATTACTTGTTTCAGGACACACCGTACTCTTCTCCAGAGTGCCTGTTGGCAATTTACGTCCCGCCCATCAGCGTAGCAAGGCTCCCATGTCTCCATGGCCTGTCCTGCTTTTCTGGTTTTTACACTTTGTTCAGCATGGCCCTTTTGACCGAGGGCAAGCGAGACTTCTTTGTAGCGCTGATTTGCCCTTCCGGCTTGCTTGGTTGGCCAAAAAGGGCGTATGCGTTTTTTCCTGAATATATTCAGGAAAAAACGCATACGCCCTTTTTGGCCAAGGGCATCATTGTCAACGTTTTGCCGCTTTTCATGTGCTTTAAAGGCGAGTCGAATCTACCTCCTGAAATCTGTTTCCTGCAAATCTGCCTTGCTTTCAAATCCTCTTCGTTGCCTTCCCTCAATATATTTGTGGACGAGAGTTCTCATTTATAACTCTGCACGTTTGTGAATTGCAGTGCCCCTGAGCTCCATTTGTCTCCTCGCTTTTTTGGGAGCTGGCCGCAAAAGCGCAGGATTGCTTCAGGCCCTATTTTGGTTCTGGGGGGCAGGCTGAGCCTGTGGTTCATTCTTCTTCCTGATGGGAAAATGGAGTGACCTATGCCTGTCCCAACACCTAGGGCTCGTCTCTCGTTGGTTCCGCGTCTTCCCGTTCATCCTCAGGACAAATTGCAACCTGTAAGAAACAGGAGGTTAAAGGTGCTGATTCTCCAAGTAGGGAGATGGTTAGTCAAGTGGCTGAAATGGCGAACCCGAGCACAAGGAAAGGATAAATGAGGTGCGTTTTAGAAACCTTTCCCGATCTCATGGCATACCATCTTCTGGGTTTCCCATGCATGTTTTGATGTAGGAAGATGCCCTTGTACCTGGAGATTTGAGACCCATGGGGTGTGTTCCCCGCAGTGTTACTTTAAAGTATCTGCGTTTGCTCACCCAACCTCACAAATCCTCTCAGCCCCAAGAGTGTCCAGCCTTATGTCTTATCCAGCTGTGGGTCTAGATATGGACAATCCAGGTTGCATCATAGACCCTGAACGGATTTTGTAAGAATTTCTCTCTCTTTCACTGTCTTTGTTTTGTGGGTTTTTTAAAGTAATTTATGTTTAGAATCGGGCTTGGCTGCTTTTCCCTGCTGTGTTGATGCCGCTTTACACCCTCTTGATTCACTTGCAGAGAGATATCGATACATAGGTTTTCAGATTCTTACTAGTCAGATATATTCTTGTGTGGTGTCTAGGGTGTGTTGAGTCCAGTTCACTGAGCAGGGAGTAGGCCTTGTCTATTACATATTTGGCTTATGGAGCGGTCTCTGAGCTAATTTCAAACCCTTGTTTTATGCATCACCCCACCTCACCTTTCCCGTGAAGCAGCCATAGTGTGTCTTCTAAAGGTGTGACTCTGTTCTGTTTTGTAATTCAGTTCAAGTGTAGCGATTTTGACATTCCCTCTATAAGCGATATCTTAGGATAAGTGTCTTTTTCTGTGTGACTTATTTCACTTAGAATCATCGTATCTAAATCCACTCATCATGCTGCTAACTAGCCTTATGACATTGATTTCATGGTTGAGTGATATTCCATTGTGCCAAGTACCAGCATTTCTTTATCCATTTTTCTCTTTCCTGGGATATTGAAGGTGTACCGAAGTGGAGGTTCTTGGAAACAGAGCAGTCGTAAACTTTAGGGTGCCTGTGTCTTGTTGATTTTTAGTTTTCCCAATTTATACGCCCTTGAGTGGAAGTGCCCTATGCTCTCTACGCTGTGTTTATTACTTGTTTCAGGACACACCGCACTCTTCTCCAGAGTGCCTGTTTGCAATTTACATCCCGCCCATCAGCGTAGCAAGGCTCCCATGTCTCCATGGCCTGTCCTGCTTTTCTGGTTTTTACACTTTGTTCAGCATGGCCCTTTTGACCGAGGGCAAGCGAGACTTCTTTGTAGCGCTGATTTGCCCTTCCGGCCTGCTTGGTTGGCCAAAAAGGGCGTATGCGTTTTTTCCTGAATATATTCAGGAAAAAACCATACGCCCTTTTTGGCCAAGGGCATCATTGTCAACGTTTTGCCGCTTTTCATGTGCTTTAAAGGCGAGTCGAATCTACCTCCTGAAATCTGTTTCCTGCAAATCTGCCTTGCTTTCAAATCCTCTTCGTTGCCTTCCCTCAATATATTTGTGGACGAGAGTTCTCATTTATAACTCTGCACGTTTGTGAATTGCAGTGCCCCTGAGCTCCATTTGTCTCCTCGCTTTTTTGGGAGCTGGCCGCAAAAGCGCAGGATTGCTTCAGGCCCTATTTTGGTTCTGGGGGGCAGGCTGAGCCTGTGGTTCATTCTTCTTCCTGATGGGAAAATGGAGTGACCTGTGCCTGTCCCAACACCTAGGGCTAGTCTTTCGTTGGTTCCCCGTCTTCCCGTTCATCCACAGGGCAAATTGCAACCTGGACGAAACAGTAGGTTAAAGGTGCTGATTCTCCAAGTAGGGAGATGGTTAGTCAAGCGGCTGGAATGGCGAACCCGAGCACAAGGAGAGGAGAAATGAGGTGCGTTTTAGAAACCTTTCCCGATCTCACGGCATACCATCTTCTGGGTTTCCCATGCATGTTTTGATGTAGGAAGATTCCCTTGTACCTGGAGATTTGAGACCCATGGGGTGGGTACCCCGCGGTATTACTTTAAAGTATCTGCATTTGCTCACCCAACCTCACCAATCCTCTCAGCCCCAAGAGTGTCCAGCCTTATGTCTCATCCAGCTGTGGGTCTAGATATGGTCAATCCAGGTTGCATCAGAGACCCTGAACGGATTTTGTAAGAATTTCTCTCTCTTTCACTGTCTTTGTTTTGTGGGTTTTTTAAAGTAATTTATGTTTAGAATCGGGCTTGGCTGCTTTTCCCTGCTGTGTTGATGCCGCTTTACACCCTCTTGATTCACTTGCAGAGAGATATCGATACATAGGTTTTCAGATTCTTACTAGTCAGATATATTCTTGTGTGGTGTCTAAGGTGTGTTGAGTCCAGTTCACTGAGCAGGGAGTAGGCCTTGTCTATTACATATTTGGCTTATGGAGTGGTCTCTGAGCTAATTTCAAACCCTTGTTTTATGCATCACCCCACCTCACCTTTCCCGTTAAGCAGCCATAGTGTGTCTTCTAAAGGTGTGACTCTGTTCTGTTTTGTAATTCAGTTCAAGTGTAGCGATTTTGACATTCCCTCTATAAGCGATATCTTAGGATAAGTGTCTTTTTCTGTGTGACTTATTTCACTTAGAATCATCGTATCTAAATCCACTCATCATGCTGCTAACTAGCCTTATGACATTGATTTCATGGTTGAGTGATATTCCATTGTGCCAAGTACCACCATTTCTTTATCCATGTTTCTCTTTCCTGGGATATTGAAGGTGTACCGAAGTGGAGGTTCTTGGAAACAGAGCAGCCGTAAACTTTAGGGTGCCTGTGTCTTGTTGATTTTTAGTTTTCCCAATTTATACGCCCTTGAGTGGAAGTGCCCTATGCTCTCTACGCTGTGTTTATTACTTGTTTCAGGACACACCGTACTCTTCTCCAGAGTGCCTGTTGGCAATTTACATCCCGCCCATCAGCGTAGCAAGGCTCCCATGTCTCCATGGCCTGTCCTGCTTTTCTGGTTTTTACACTTTGTTCAGCATGGCCCTTTTGACCGAGGGTGAGCGAGACTTCTTTGTAGCGCTGATTTGCCCTTCCGGCTTGCTTGGTTGGCCAAAAAGGGCGTATGAGTTTTTTCCTGAATATATTCAGGAAAAAACGCATACGCCCTTTTTGGCCAAGGGCATCATTGTCAACGTTTTGCCGCTTTTCATGTGCTTTAAAGGCGAGTCGAATCTACCTCCTGAAATCTGTTTCCTGCAAATCTGCCTTGCTTTCAAATCCTCTTCGTTGCCTTCCCTCAATATATTTGTGGACGAGAGTTCTCATTTATAACTCTGCACGTTTGTGAATTGCAGTGCCCCTGAGCTCCATTTGTCTCCTCGCTTTTTTGGGAGCTGGCCGCAAAAGCGCAGGATTGCTTCAGGCCCTATTTTGGTTCTGGGGGGCAGGCTGAGCCTGTGGTTCATTCTTCTTCCTGATGGGAAAATGGAGTGACCTGTGCCTGTCCCAACACCTAGGGCTAGTCTTTCGTTGGTTCCCCGTCTTCCCGTTCATCCTCAGGACAAATTGCAACCTGTACGAAACAGGAGGTTAAACGTGCTGATTCTCCAAGTAGGGAGATGGTTAGTCAAGCGGCTGGAATGGCGAACCCGAGCACAAGGAGAGGAGAAATGAGGTGCGTTTTAGAAACCTTTCCCGATCTCACGGCATACCATCTTCTGGGTTTCCCATGCATGTTTTGATGTAGGAAGATGCCCTTGTACCTGGAGATTTGAGACCCATGGGGTGGGTACCCCGCGGTATTACTTTAAAGTATCTGCATTTGCTCACCCAACCTCACCAATCCTCTCAGCCCCAAGAGTGTCCAGCCTTATGTCTCATCCAGCTGTGGGTCTAGATATGGTCAATCCAGGTTGCATCAGAGACCCTGAACGGATTTTGTAAGAATTTCTCTCTCTTTCACTGTCTTTGCTTTGTGGGTTTTTTAAACTAATGTATGTTTAGAATGGGGTTTGGCTGCTTTTCCCTGCTGTGTTTATGCCGCTTTACACCCTCTTGATTCACTTGCAGAGAGATATCGATACATAGGTTTTCAGATTCATACTAGTCAGATATATTCTTGTGCGGTGACTAGGGGGTGTTGAGTCCAGTTCACTGAGCAGGGAGTAGGCCTTGTCTAGTACATATTTGGCTTATGGAGCGGTGTCTGAGCTAATTTCAAACCCTTGTTTTATGCATCACCCCACCTCACCTTTCCCGTTAAGCAGCCATAGTGTGTCTTCTAAAGGTGTGACTCTGTTCTGTTTTGTAATTCAGTTCAAGTGTAGCAATTTTGACATTCCCTCTGTAAGCGATATCTTAGGATAAGTGTCTTTTTCTGTGTGACTTATTTCACTTAGAATCATCGTACCTAAATCCACACATCATGCTGCTAATTAGCCTTATGACATTGATGTCATGGCTGAGTGATATTCCATTGTGCGAAGTACCACCATTTCTTTATCCATTTTTCTCTTTCCTGGTATATTGAAGGTGTACCGAAGCGGAGGTTCTTGGAAACAGAGCAGCCGTAAACTTTAGGGTGCCTGTGTCTTGTTGATTTTTAGTTTTCCCAATTTATACGCCCTTGAGTGGAAGTGCCCTATGCTCTCTACGCTGTGTTTATTACTTGTTTCAGGACACACCGTACTCTTCTCCAGAGTGCCTGTTGGCAATTTACATCCCGCCCATCAGCGTAGCAAGGCTCCCATGTCTCCATGGCCTGTCCTGCTTTTCTGGTTTTTACACTTTGTTCAGCATGGCCCTTTTGACCGAGGGCAAGCGAGACTTCTTTGTAGCGCTGATTTGCCCTTCCGGCTTGCTTGGTTGGCCAAAAAGGGCCTATGCGTTTTTTCCTGAATATATTCAGGAAAAAACGCATACGCCCTTTTTGGCCAAGGGCATCATTGTCAACGTTTTGCCGCTTTTCATGTGCTTTAAAGGCGAGTCGAATCTACCTCCTGAAATCTGTTTCCTGCAAATCTGCCTTGCTTTCAAATCCTCTTCGTTGCCTTCCCTCAATATATTTGTGGACGAGAGTTCTCATTTATAACTCTGCACGTTTGTGAATTGCAGTGCCCCTGAGCTCCATTTGTCTCCTCGCTTTTTTGGGAGCTGGCCGCAAAAGCGCAGGATTGCTTCAGGCCCTATTTTGGTTCTGGGGGGCAGGCTGAGCCTGTGGTTCATTCTTCTCCCTGATGGGAAAATGGAGTGACCTATGCCTGTCCCAACACCTAGGGCTCGTCTCTCGTTGGTTCCGCGTCTTCCCGTTCATCCTCAGGACAGATTGCAACCTGGACGAAACAGTAGGTTAAAGGTGCTGATTCTCCAAGTAGGGAGATGGTTAGTCAAGCGGCTGGAATGGCGAACCCGAGCACAAGGAGAGGAGAAATGAGGTGCGTTTTAGAAACCTTTCCCGATCTCATGGCATACCATCTTCTGGGTTTCCCATGCATGTTTTGATGTAGGAAGATGCCCTTGTACCTGGAGATTTGAGACCCATGGGGTGTGTTCCCCGCAGTGTTACTTTAAAGTATCTGCGTTTGCTCACCCAACCTCACCAATCCTCTCAGCCCCAAGAGTGTCCAGCCTTATGTCTCATCCAGCTGTGGGTCTAGATATGGTCAATCCAGGTTGCATCATAGACCCTGAACGGATTTTGTAAGAATTTCTCTCTCTTTCACTGTCTTTGTTTTGTGGGTTTTTTAAAGTAATTTATGTTTAGAATCGGGCTTGGCTGCTTTTCCCTGCTGTGTTGATGCCGCTTTACACCCTCTTGATTCACTTGCAGAGAGATATCGATACATAGGTTTTCAGATTCTTACTAGTCAGATATATTCTTGTGTGGTGACTAGGGTGTGTTGAGTCCAGTTCACTGAGCAGGGAGTAGGCCTTGTCTATTACATATTTGGCTTATGGAGCAGTCTCTGAGCTAATTTCAAACCCTTGTTTTATGCATCACCCCACCTCACCTTTCCCGTTAAGCAGCCATAGTGTGTCTTCTAAAGGTGTGACACTGTTCTGTTTTGTAATTCAGTTCAAGTGTAGCCATTTTGACATTCCCTCTATAAGCGATATCTTAGGATAAGTGTCTTTTTCTGTGTGACTTATTTCACTTAGAATCATCGTACCTAAATCCACTCATCATGCTGCTAACTAGCCTTATGACATTGATTTCATGGCTGAGATATATTCCATTGTGCCAAGTACCACCATTTCTTTATCCATTTTTCTCTTTCCTGGGATATTGAAGGTGTATCGAAGCGGAGGTTCTTGGAAACAGAGCAGCCGTAAATTTTAGGGTGCCTGTGTCTTGTTGATTTTTAGTTTTCCCAATTTATACGCCCTTGAGTGGAAGTGCCCTATGCTCTCTACGCTGTGTTTATTACTTGTTTCAGGACACACCGTACTCTTCTCCAGAGTGCCTGTTGGCAATTTACGTCCCGCCCATCAGCGTAGCAAGGCTCCCATGTCTCCATGGCCTGTCCTGCTTTTCTGGTTTTTACACTTTGTTCAGCATGGCCCTTTTCACCGAGGGCAAGCGAGACTTCTTTGTAGCGCTGATTTGCCCTTCCGGCTTGCTTGGTTGGCCAAAAAGGGCGTATGCGTTTTTTCCTGAATATATTCAGGAAAAAACGCATACGCCCTTTTTGGCCAAGGGCATCATTGTCAACGTTTTGCCGCTTTTCATGTGCTTTAAAGGCGAGTCGAATCTACCTCCTGAAATCTGTTTCCTGCAAATCTGCCTTGCTTTCAAATCCTCTTCGTTGCCTTCCCTCAATATATTTGTGGACGAGAGTTCTCATTTATAACTCTGCACGTTTGTGAATTGCAGTGCCCCTGAGCTCTATTTGTCTCCTCGCTTTTTTGGGAGCTGGCCGCAAAAGCGCAGGATTGCTTCAGGCCCTATTTTGGTTCTGGGGGGCAGGCTGAGCCTGTGGTTCGTTCTTCTTCCTGATGGGAAAATGGAGTGACCTATGCCTGTCCCAACACCTAGGGCTCGTCTCTCGTTGGTTCCGCGTCTTCCCGTTCATCCTCAGGACAAATTGCAACCTGTACAATCAGGAGGTTAAAGGTGCTGATTCTCCAAGTAGGGAGATGGTTAGTCAAGCGGCTGGAATGGCGAACCCGAGCACAAGGACAGGAGAAATGAGGTGCGTTTTAGAAACCTTTCCCGATCTCATGGCATACCATCTTCTGGGTTTCCCATGCATGTTTTGATGTAGGAAGATGCCCTTGTACCTGGAGATTTGAGACCCATGGGGTGGGTACGCCGCGGTGTTACTTTAAAGTATCTGCGTTTGCTCACCCAACCTCACCAATCCTCGCAGCCCCAAGAGTGTCCAGCCTTATGTCTCATCCAGCTGTGGGTCTAGATATGGTCAATCCAGGTTGCATCACAGACCCTGAACGGATTTTGTAAGAATTTCTCTCTCTTTCACTGTCTTTGTTTTGTGGGTTTTTTAAAGTAATTTATGTTTAGAATGGGGCTTGGCTGCTTTTCCCTGCTGTGTTTATACCGCTTTACACCGTCTTGATTCACTTGCAGAGAGATATCGATACATAGGTTTTCAGATTCTTACTAGTCAGATATATTCTTGTGCGGTGACTAGGGGGTGTTGAGTCCAGTTCACTGAGCAGGGAGTAGGCCTTGTCTTTTACGTATTTGGCTTATGGAGCGGTGTCTGAGCTAATTTCAAACCCTTGTTTTATGCATCACCCCACCTCACCTTTCCCGTTAAGCAGCCATAGTGTGTCTTCTAAAGGTGTGACTCTGTTCTGTTTTGTAATTCAGTTCAAGTGTAGCGATTTTGACCTTCCCTCTATAAGCGATATCTTAGGATAAGTGTCTTTTTCTGTGTGACTTATTTCACTTAGAATCATCGTACCTAAATCCACTCATCATGTTGCTAACTAGCCTTATGACATTGATTTCATGGCTGAGTGATATTCCATTGTGCCAAGTACCACCATTTCTTTATCCATTTTTCTCTTTCCTGGGATATTGAAGGTGTACCGAAGCGGAGGTTCTTGGAAACAGAGCAGCCGTAAACTTTAGGGTGCCTGTGTCTTGTTGATTTTTACTTTTCCCAATTTATACGCCCATGAGTGGAAGTGCCCTATGCTCTCTACGCTGTGTTTATTACTTGTTTCAGGACACACCGTACTCTTCTCCAGAGTGCCTGTTGGCAATTTATGTCCCGCCCATCAGCGTAGCAAGGCTCCCATGTCTCCATGGCCTGTCCTGCTTTTCTGGTTTTTACACTTTGTTCAGCATGGCCCTTTTGACCGAGGGCAAGCGAGACTTCTTTGTAGCGCTGATTTGCCCTTCCGGCTTGCTTGGTTGGCCAAAAAGGGCGTATGCGTTTTTTCCTGAATATATTCAGGAAAAAACGCATACGCCCTTTTTGGCCAAGGGCATCATTGTCAACGTTTTGCCGCTTTTCATGTGCTTTAAAAGCGAGTCGTATCTACCTCCTGAAATCTGTTTCCTGCAAATCTGCCTTGCTTTCAAATCCTCTTCGTTGCCTTCCCTCAATATATTTGTGGACGAGAGTTCTCATTTATAACTCTGCACGTTTGTGAATTGCAGTGCCCCTGAGCTCCATTTGTCTCCTCGCTTTTTTGGGAGCTGGCCGCAAAAGCGCAGGATTGCTTCAGGCCCTATTTTGGTTCTGGGGGGCAGGCTGAGCCTGTGGTTCATTCTTCTTCCTGATGGGAAAATGGAGTGACCTATGCCTGTCCCAACACCTAGGGCTCGTCTCTCGTTGGTTCCGCGTCTTCCCGTTCATCCTCAGGACAAATTGCAACCTGTACAATCAGGAGGTTAAAGGTGCTTATTCTCCAAGTAGGGAGATGGTTAGTCAAGCGGCTGGAATGGTGAACCCGAGCACAAGGAGAGGAGAAATGAGGTGCGTTTTAGAAACCTTTCCCGATCTCATGGCATACCATCTTCTGGCTTTCCCAGGCATGTTTTGATGTAGGAAGATGCCCTTGTACCTGGAGATTTGAGACCCATGGGGTGTGTTCCCCACAGTGTTACTTTAAAGTATCTGCGTTTGCTCACCCAACCTCACCAAACCTCTCAGCCCCAAGAGTGTCCAGCCTTATGTCTCATCCAGCTGTGGGTCTAGATACGGTCAATCCAGGTTGCATCAGAGACCCTGAACGGATTTTGTAAGAATTTCTCTCTCTTTCACTGTCTTTGTTTTGTGGGTTTTTTAAAGTAATTTATGTTTAGAATCGGGCTTGGCTGCTTTTCCCTGCTGTGTTTATGCCGCTTTACACCCTCTTGATTCACTTGCAGAGAGATATCGATACATAGGTTTTCAGATTCTTACTAGTCAGATATATTCTTGTGTGGTGACTAGGGTGTGTTGAGTCCAGTTCACTGAGCAGGGAGTAGGCCTTGTCTATTACATATTTGGCTTATGGAGCGGTCTCTGAGCTAATTTCAAACCCTTGTTTTATGCATCACCCCACCTCACCTTTCCCGTTAAGCAGCCATAGTGTGTCTTCTAAAGGTGTGACTCTGTTCTGTTTTGTAATTCAGTTCAAGTGTAGCGATTTTGACATTCCCTCTATAAGCGATATCTTAGGATAAGTGTCTTTTTCTGTGTGACTTATTTCACTTAGAATCATCGTATCTAAATCCACTCATCATGCTGCTAACTAGCCTTATGACATTGATTTCATGGCTGAGTGATATTCCATTGTGCCAAGTACCACCATTTCTTTATCCATTTTTCTCTTTCCTGGGATATTGAAGGTGTACCGAAGCGGAGGTTCTTGGAAACAGAGCAGCCGTAAACTTTAGAGTGCCTGTGTCTTGTTGATTTTTAGTTTTCCCAATTTATACGCCCTTGAGTGGAAGTGCCCTATGCTCTCTACGCTGTGTTTATTACTTGTTTCAGGACACACCGTACTCTTCTCCAGAGTGCCTGTTGGCAATTTACATCCCGCCCATCAGCGTAGCAAGGCTTCCATGTCTCCATGGCCTGTCCTGCTTTTCTGGTTTTTACACTTTGTTCAGCATGGCCCTTTTGACCGAGGGCAAGCGAGACTTCTTTGTAGCGCTGATTTGCCCTTCCGGCTTGCTTGGTTGGCCAAAAAGGGCGTATGCGTTTTTTCCTGAATATATTCAGGAAAAAACGCATACGCCCTTTTTGGCCAAGGGCATCATTATCAACGTTTTGCCGCTTTTCATGTGCTTTAAAGGCGAGTCGAATCTACCTCCTGAAATCTGTTTCCTGCAAATCTGCCTTGCTTTCAAATCCTCTTCGTTGCCTTCCCTCAATATATTTGTGGACGAGAGTTCTCATTTATAACTCTGCACGTTTGTGAATTGCAGTGCCCCTGAGCTCCATTTGTCTCCTCGCTTTTTTGGGAGCTGGCCGCAAAAGCGCAGGATTGCTTCAGGCCCTATTTTGGTTCTGGGGGGCAGGCTGAGCCTGTGGTTCATTCTTCTTCCTGATGGGAAAATGGAGTGACCTGTGCCTGTCCCAACACCTAGGGCTAGTCTTTCGTTGGTTCCCCGTCTTCCCGTTCATCCTCAGGACAAATTGCAACCTGGACGAAACAGTAGGTTAAAGGTGCTGATTCTCCAAGTAGGGAGATGGTTAGTCAAGCGGCTGGAATGGCGAACCCGAGCACAAGGAGAGGAGAAATGAGGTGCGTTTTAGAAACCTTTCCCGATCTCACGGCATACCATCTTCTGGGTTTCCCATGCATGTTTTGATGTAGGAAGATTCCCTTGTACCTGGAGATTTGAGACCCATGGGGTGGGTACCCCGCGGTATTACTTTAAAGTATCTGCATTTGCTCACCCAACCTCACCAATCCTCTCAGCCCCAAGAGTTTCCAGCCTTATGTCTCATCCAGCTGTGGGTCTAGATATGGTCAATCCAGGTTGCATCAGAGACCCTAAACGGATTTTGTAAGAATTTCTCTCTCTTTCACTGTCTTTGTTTTGTGGGTTTTTTAAAGTAATGTATGTCTAGAATGGGGTTTGGCTGCTTTTCCCTGCTGTGTTTATGCCGCTTTACACCCTCTTGATTCACTTGCAGAGAGATATCGATACATAGGTTTTCAGATTCTTACTAGTCAGATATATTCTTGTGTGGTGACTAGGGTGTGTTGAGTCCAGTTCACTGAGCAGGGAGTAGGCCTTGTCTATTACATATTTGGTTTATGGAGCGGTCTCTGAGCTAATTTCAAACCCTTGTTTTATGCATCACCCCACCTCACCTTTCCCGTTAAGCAGCCATAGTGTGTCTTCTAAAGGTGTGACTCTGTTCTGTTTTGTAATTCATTTCAAGTGTAGCGATTTTGACATTCCCTCTATAAGCGATATCTTAGGATAAGTGTCTTTTTCTGTGTGACTTATTTCACTTAGAATCATCGTATCTAAATCCACTCATCATGCTGCTAACTAGCCTTATGACATTGATTTCATGGCTGAGTGATATTCCATTGTGCCAAGTACCACCATTTCTTTATCCATTTTTCTCTTTCCTGGGATATTGAAGGTGTACCGAAGCGGAGGTTCTTGGAAACAGAGCAGCCGTAAACTTTAGGGTGCCTGTGTCTTGTTGATTTTTAGTTTTCCCAATTTATACGCCCTTGAGTGGAAGTGCCCTATGCTCTCTACGCTGTGTTTATTACTTGTTTCAGGACACACCGTACTCTTCTCCAGAGTGCCTCTTGGCAATTTATATCCCGCCCATCAGCGTAGCAAGGCTCCCATGTCTCCATGGCCTGTCCTGCTTCTCTGGTTTTTACTGTTTGTTCAGCATATCCCTTTTGACCGAGGGCAAGCGAGACTTCTTTGTAGCGCTGATTTGCCCTTCCGGCTTGCTTGGTTGGCCAAAAAGGGCGTATGCGTTTTTTCCTGAATATATTCAGGAAAAAACGCATACGCCCTTTTTGGCCAAGGGCATCATTGTCAACGTTTTGCCGCTTTTCATGTGCTTTAAAGGCGAGTCGAATCTACCTCCTGAAATCTGTTTCCTGCAAATCTGCCTTGCTTTCAAATCCTCTTCGTTGCCTTCCCTCAATATATTTGTGGACGAGAGTTCTCATTTATAACTCTGCACGTTTGTGAATTGCAGTGCCCCTGAGCTCCATTTGTATCCTCGCTTTTTTGGGAGCTGGCCGCAAAAGCGCAGGATTGCTTCAGGCCCTATTTTGGTTCTGGGGGGCAGGCTGAGCCTGTGGTTCATTCTTCTTCCTGATGGGAAAATGGAGTGACCTATGCCTGTCCCAACACCTAGGGCTCGTCTCTCGTTGGTTCCGCGTCTTCCCGTTCATCCTCAGGACAAATTGCAACCTGTACAATCAGGAGGTTAAAGGTGCTGATTCTCCAACTAGGGAGATGGTTAGTCAAGCGGCTGGAATGGCGAACCCGAGCACAAGGAGAGGAGAAATGAGGTGCGTTTTAGAAACCTTTCCCGATCTCACGGCATACCATCTTCTGGCTTTCCCATGCATGTTTTGATGTAGGAAGATACCCTTGTACCTGGAGATTTGAGACCCATGGGGTGTGTTCCCCGCAGTGTTACTTTAAAGTATCTGCGTTTGCTCACCCAACCTCACCAATCCTCTCAGCCCCAAGAGTGTCCAGCCTTATGTCTCATCCAGCTGTGGGTCTAGATATGGTCAATCCAGGTTGCATCATAGACCCTGAACGGATTTTGTAAGAATTTCTCTCTCTTTCACTGTCTTTGTTTTGTGGGTTTTTTAAAGTAATGTATGTTTAGAATGGGGTTTGGCTGCTTTTCCCTGCTGTGTTGATGCCGCTTTACACCCTGTTGATTCACGTGCAGAGAGATATCGATACATAGGTTTTCAGATTCGTACTAGTCAGAATTATTCTTGTGTGGTGACTAGGGGGTGTTGAGTCCAGTTCACTGAGTAGGGAGTAGGCCTTGTCTATTACATATTTGGCTTATGGAGCGGTCTCTGAGCTAATTTCAAACCCTTGTTTTATGCATCACCCCACCTCAGCTTTCCCGTTAAGCAGCCATAGTGTGTCTCCTACAGGTGTGACTCTGTTCTGTTTTGTAATTCAGTTCAAGTGTAGCGATTTTGACATTCCCTCTATAAGCGATATATTAGGATAAGTGTCTTTTTCTGTGTGACTTATTTCACTTAGAATCATCGTATCTAAATCCACTCATCATGCTGCTAACTAGCCTTATGACATTGATTTCATGGCTGAGTGATATTCCATTGTGCCAAGTACCACCATTTCTTTATCCATTTTTCTCTTTCCTGGGATATTGAAGGTGTACCGAAGTGGAGGTTCTTGGAAACAGAGCAGCCGTAAACTTTAGGGTGCCTGTGTCTTGTTGATTTTTAATTTTCCCAATTTATATGCCCTTGAGTGGAAGTGCCCTATGCTCTCAACGCTGTGTTTATTACTTGTTTCAGGACACACCGCACTCTTCTCCAGAGTGCCTGTTGGCAATTTACATCCCGCCCATCAGCGTAGTAAGGCTCCCATGTCTCCATGGCCTGTCCTGCTTTTCTGGTTTTTACACATTGTTCAGCATGGCCCTTTTGACCGAGGGCAAGCGAGACTTCTTTGTAGCGCTGATTTGCACTTCCGGCTTGCTTGGTTGGCCAAAAAGGGCGTATGCGTTTTTTCCTGAATATATTCAGGAAAAAACGCATACGCCCTTTTTGGCCAAGGGCATCATTGTCAACGTTTTGCCGCTTTTCATGTGCTTTAAAGGCGAGTCGAATCTACCTCCTGAAATCTGTTTCCTGCAAATCTGCCTTGCTTTCAAATCCTCTTCGTTGCCTTCCCTCAATATATTTGTGGACGAGAGTTCTCATTTATAACTCTGCACGTTTGTGAATTGCAGTGCCCCTGAGCTCCATTTGTCTCCTCGCTTTTTTGGGAGCTGGCCGCAAAAGCGCAGGATTGCTTCAGGCCCAATTTTGGTTCTGGGGGGCAGGCTGAGCCTGTGGTTCATTCTTCTTCCTGATGGGAAAATGGAGTGACCTGTGCCTGTCCCAACACCTAGGGCTAGTCTTTCGTTGGTTCCCCGTCTTCCCGTTCATCCTCAGGACAAATTGCAACCTGGACGAAACAGTAGGTTAAAGGTGATGATTCTCCAAGTAGGGAGATGGTTAGTCAAGCGGCTGGAATGGTGAACCCGAGCACAAGGAGAGGAGAAATGAGGTGCGTTTTAGAAACCTTTCCCGATCTCACGGCATACCATCTTCTGGCTTTCCCATGCATGTTTTGATGTAGGAAGATTCCCTTGTTCCTGGAGATTTGAGACCTATGGGGTGTGTTCCCCGCAGTGTTACTTTAAATTATCTGCGATTGCTCACCCAACCTCACCAATCCTCTCAGCCCCAAGAGTGTCCAGCCTTATGTCTCATCCAGCTGTGGGTCTAGATATGGTCAATCCAGGTTGCATCATAGACCCTGAACGGATTTTGTAAGAATTTCTCTCTCTTTCACTGTCTTTGTTTTGTGGGTTTTTTAAAGTAATTTATGTTTAGAATCGGGCTTGGCTGCTTTTCCCTGCTGTGTTGATGCCGCTTTACACCCTCTTGATTCACTTGCAGAGAGATATCGATACATAGGTTTTCAGATTCGTACTAGTCAGAATTATTCTTGTGCGATGACTAGGGGGTGTTGAGTCCAGTTCACTGAGCAGGGAGTAGGCCTTGTCTATTACATATTTGGCTTATGGAGCGGTCTCTGAGCTAATTTCAAACCCTTGTTTTATGCATCACCCCACCTCACCTTTCCCGTTAAGCAGCCATAGTGTGTCTTCTACAGGTGTGACTCTGTTCTGTTTTGTAATTCAGTTCAAGTGTAGCCATTTTGACGTTCCCTCTATAAGCGATATCTTAGGATAAGTGTCTTTTTCTGTGTGACTTATTTCACTTAGAATCATCGTACCTACATCCACTCATAATGCTGCTAACTAGCCTTATGACATTGATTTCATGGCTGAGTGATATTCCATTGTGCCAAGTCCCACCATTTCTTTATCCATTTTTCTCTTTCCTGGGATATTGAAGGTGTTCCGAAGCGGAGGTTCTTGGAAACAGAGCAGCCGTAAACTTTAGGGTGCCTGTGTCTTGTTGATTTTTAGTTTTCCCAATTTATACGACCATGAGTGGAAGTGCCCTATGCTCTCTACGCTGTGTTTATTACTTGTTTCAGGACACACCGTACTCTTCTCCAGAGTGCCTGTTGGCAATTTACATCCCGCCCATCAGCGTAGCAAGGGTCCCATGTCTCCATGGCCTGTCCTGCTTTTCTGGTTTTTACACTTTGTTCAGCATGGCCCTTTTGACCGAGGGCAAGCGAGACTTCTTTGTAGCGCTGATTTGCCCTTCCGGCTTGCTTGGTTGGCCAAAAAGGGCGTATGCGTTTTTTCCTGAATATATTCAGGAAAAAACGCATACGCCCTTTTTGGCCAAGGGCATCATTGTCAACGTTTTGCCGCTTTTCATGTGCTTTAAAGGCGAGTCGAATCTACCTCCTGAAATCTGTTTCCTGCAAATCTGCCTTGCTTTCTAATCCTCTTCGTTGCCTTCCCTCAATATATTTGTGGACGAGAGTTCTCATTTATAACTCTGCACGTTTGTGAATTTCAGTGCCCCTGAGCTCCATTTGTCTCCTCGCTTTTTTGGGAGATGGCCGCAAAAGCGCAGGATTGCTTCAGGCCCTATTTTGGTTCTGGGGGGCAGGCTGAGCCTGTGGTTCATTCTTCTTCCTGATGGGAAAATGGAGTGACCTGTGCCTGTCCCAACACCTAGGGCTAGTCTTTCGTTGGTTCCCCGTCTTCCCGTTCATCCTCAGGACAAATTGCAACCTGGACGAAACAGTAGGTTAAAGGTGCTGATTCTCCAAGTAGGGAGATGGTTAGTCAAGCGGCTGGAATGGTGAACCCGAGCACAAGGAGAGGAGAAATGAGGTGCGTTTTGGAAACCTTTCCCGATCTCACGGCATACCATCTTCTGGCTTTCCCATGCATGTTTTGATGTAGGAAGATTCCCTTGTACCTGGAGATTTGAGACCCATGGGGTGTGTTCCCCGCAGTGTTACTTTAAAGTATCTGCGTTTGCTCACCCAACCTCACCAATCCTCTCAGCCCCAAGAGTGTCCAGCCTTATGTCTCATCCAGCTGTGGGTCTAGATATGGTCAATCCAGGTTGCATCAGAGACCCTGAACGGATTTTGTAAGAATTTCTCTCTCTTTCACTGTCTTTGCTTTGTGGGTTTTTTAAAGTAATGTATGTTTAGAATGGGGTTTGGCTGCTTTTCCCTGCTGTGTTTATGCCGCTTTACACCCTCTTGATTCACTTGCAGAGAGATATCGATACATAGGTTTTCAGATTCATACTAGTCAGATATATTCTTGTGCGGTGACTATGGGGTGTTGAGTCCAGTTCACTGAGCAGGGAGTAGGCCTTGTCTATTACATATTTGGCTTATGGAGCGGTGTCTGAGCTAATTTCAAACCCTTGTTTTATGCATCACCCCACCTCACCTTTCCCGTTAAGCAGCCATAGTGTGTCTTCTAAAGGTGTGACTCTGTTCTGTTTTGTAATTCAGTTCAAGTGTAGCGATTTTGACATTCCCTCTATAAGCGATATCTTAGGATAAGTGTCTTTTTCTGTGTGACTTATTTCACTTAGAATCATCGTACCTAAATCCACACTTCATGCTGCTAACTAGCCTTATGACATTGATTTCATGGCTGAGTGATATTCCATTGTGCCAAGTACCACCATTTCTTTATCCATTTTTCTCTTTCCTGGGATATTGAAGGTGTACCGAAGTGGAGGTTCTTGGAAACAGAGCAGCCGTAAAGTTTGGGGTGCCTGTGTCTTGTTGATTTTTAGTTTTCCCAATTTATACGCCCATGAGTGGAAGTGCCCTATGCTCTCTACGCTGTGTTTATTACTTGTTTCAGTACACACCGTACTCTTCTCCAGAGTGCCTGTTGGCAATTTATATCCCGCCCATCAGCGTAGCAAGGCTCCCATGTCTCCATGGCCTGTCCTGCTTTTCTGGTTTTTACTGTTTGTTCAGCATGGCCCTTTTGACCGAGGGCAAGCGAGACTTCTTTGTAGCGCTGATTTGCCCTTCCGGCTTGCTTGGTTGGCCAAAAAGGGCGTATGCGTTTTTTCCTGAACATATTCAGGAAAAAACGCATACGCCCTTTTTGGCCAAGGGCATCATTGTCAACGTTTTGCCGCTTTTCATGTGCTTTAAAGGCGAGTCGAATCTACCTCCTGAAATCTGTTTCCTGCAAATCTGCCTTGCTTTCAAATCCTCTTCGTTGCTTTCCCTCAATATATTTGTGGACGAGAGTTCTCATTTATAACTCTGCACGTTTGTGAATTGCAGTGCTCCTGAGCTCCATTTGTCTCCTCGCTTTTTTGGGAGCTGGCCGCAAAAGCGCAGGATTGCTTCAGGCCCTATTTTGGTTCTGGGGGGCAGGCTGAGCCTGTGGTTCATTCTTCTTCCTGATGGGAAAATGGAGTGACCTATGCCTGTCCCAACACCTAGGGCTCGTCTCTCGTTGGTTCCGCGTCTTCCCGTTCATCCTCAGGACAAATTGCAACCTGTACAATCAGGAGGTTAAAGGTGCTGATTCTCCAAGTAGGCAGATGGTTAGTCAAGCGGCTGGAATGGCGAACCCGAGCACAAGGAGAGGAGAAATGAGGTGCGTTTTAGAAACCTTTCCCGATCTCATGGCATACCATCTTCTGGGTTTCCCATGCATGTTTTGATGTAGGAAGATTCCCTTGTACCTGGAGATTTGAGACCCATGTGGTGTGTTCCCCGCAGTGTTACTTTAAAGTATCTGCGTTTGCTCACCCAACCTCACCAATCCTCTCAGCCCCAAGAGTGTCCAGCCTTATGTCTCATCCAGCTGTGGGTCTAGATATGGTCAATCCAGGTTGCATCAGAGACCCTGAACGGATTTTGTAAGAATTTCTCTCTCTTTCACTGTCTTTGCTTTGTGGGTTTTTTAAAGTAATGTATGTTTAGAATGGGGTTTGGCTGCTTTTCCCTGCTGTGTTTATGCCGCTTTACACCCTCTTGATTCACTTGCAGAGAGATATCGATACATAGGTTTTCAGATTCATACTAGTCAGATATATTCTTGTGCGGTGACTAGGGGGTGTTGAGTCCAGTTCACTGAGCAGGGAGTAGGCCTTGTCTATTACATATTTGGCTTATGGAGCGGTGTCTGAGCTAATTTCAAACCGTTGTTTTATGCATCACCCCACCTCACCTTTCCCGTTAAGCAGCCATAGTGTGTCTTCTAAAGGTGTGACTCTGTTCTGTTTTGTAATTCAGTTCAAGTGTAGCGATTTTGACATTCCCTCTATAAGCGATATCTTAGGATAAGTGTCTTTTTCTGTGTGACTTATTTCACTTAGAATCATCGTACCTAAATCCACACATCATGCTGCTAACTAGCCTTATGACATTGATTTCATGGCTGAGTGATATTCCATTGTGCCAAGTACCACCATTTCTTTATCCATTTTTCTCTTTCCTGGGATATTGAAGGTGTACCGAAGCGGAGGTTCTTGGAAACAGAGCAGCCGTAAACTTTAGCGTGCCTGTGTCTTGTTGATTTTTAGTTTTCCCAATTTATACGCCCATGAGTGGAAGTGCCCTATGCTCTCTACGCTGTGTTTATTACTTGTTTCAGGACATACCGTACTCTTCTCCAGAGTGCCTGTTGGCAATTTATATCCCGCCCATCAGCGTAGCAAGGCTCCCATGTCTCCATGGCCTGTCCTGCTTTTCTGGTTTTTACACTTTGTTCAGCATGGCCCTTTTGACCGAGGGCAAGCGAGACTTCTTTGTAGCGCTGATTTGCCCTTCCGGCTTGCTTGGTTGGCCAAAAAGGGCGTATGCGTTTTTTCCTGAATATATTCAGGAAAAAACGCATGCGCCCTTTTTGGCCAAGGGCATCATTGTCAACGTTTTGCCGCTTTTCATGTGCTTTAAAGGCGAGTCGAATCTACCTCCTGAAATCTGTTTCCTGCAAATCTGCCTTGCTTTCAAATCCTCTTCGTTGCCTTCCCTCAATATATTTGTGGACGAGACTTCTCATTTATAACTCTGCACGTTTGTGAATTGCAGTGCCCCTGAGCTCCATTTGTCTCCTCGCTTTTTTGGGAGCTGGCCGCAAAAGCGCAGGATTGCTTCAGGCCCTATTTTGGTTCTGGGGGGCAGGCTGAGCCTGTGGTTCATTCTTCTTCCTGATGGGAAAATGGAGTGACCTATGCCTGTCCCAACACCTAGGGCTCGTCTCTCCTTGGTTCCGCGTCTTCCCGTTCATCCTCAGGACAAATTGCAACCTGTACAATCAGGAGGTTAAAGGTGCTGATTCTCCAAGTAGGCAGATGGTTAGTCAAGCGGCTGGAATGGCGAACCCGAGCACAAGGAGAGGAGAAATGAGGTGCGTTTTAGAAACCTTTCCCGATCTCATGGCATACCATCTTCTGGCTTTCCCATGCATGTTTTGATGTAGGAAGATGCCCTTGTACCTGGAGATTTGAGACCCATGGGGTGTGTTCCCCGCAGTGTTACTTTAAAGTATCTGCGTTTGCTCACCCAACCTCACCAATCCTCTCAGCCCCAAGAGTGTCCAGCCTTATGTCTCATCCAGCTGTGGGTCTAGATATGGTCAATCCAGGTTGCATCAGAGATTCTGAACGGATTTTGTAAGAATTTCTCTCTCTTTCACTGTCTTTGTTTTGTGGGTTTTTTAAAGTAATTTATGTTTAGAATCGGGCTTGGCTGCTTTTCCCTGCTGTGTTGATGCCGCTTTACACCCTCTTGATTCACTTGCAGAGAGATATCGATACATAGGTTTTCAGATTCTTACTAGTCAGATATATTCTTGTGTGGTGACTAGGGTGTGTTGAGTCCAGTTCACTGAGCAGGGAGTAGGCCTTGTCTATTACATATTTGGCTTATGGAGCGGTCTCTGAGCTAATTTCAAACCCTTGTTTTATGCATAACCCCACCTCACCTTTCCCGTTAAGCAGCCATAGTGTGTCTTCTAAAGGTGTGACTCTGTTCTGTTTTGTAATTCAGTTCAAGTGTAGCGATTTTGACATTCCCTCTATAAGCGATATCTTAGGATAAGTGTCTTTTTCTGTGTGACTTATTTCACTTAGAATCATCGTACCTAAATCCACTCATCATGCTGCTAACTAGCCTTATGACATTGATTTCATGGCTGAGTGATATTCCATTGTGCCAAGTACCACCATTTCTTTATCCATTTTTCTCTTTCCTGGGATATTGAAGGTGTACCGAAGTGGAGGTTCTTGGAAACAGAGCAGCCGTAAACTTTAGGGTGCCTGTGTCTTGTTGATTTTTAGTTTTCCCAATTTATACGCCCTTGAGTGGAAGTGCCCTATGCTCTCTACGCTGTGTTTATTACTTGTTTCAGGACACACCGTACTCTTCTCCAGAGTGCCTGTTGGCAATTTACATCCCGCCCATCAGCATAGCAAGGCTCCCATGTCTCCATGGCCTCTCCTGCTTTTCTGGTTTTTACACTTTGTTCAGCATGGCCCTTTTGACCGAGGGCAAGCGAGACTTCTTTGTAGCGCTGATTTGCCCTTCCGGCTTGCTTGGTTGGCCAAAAAGGGCGTATGCGTTTTTTCCTGAATATATTCAGGAAAAAACGCATACGCCCTTTTTGGCCAAGGGCATCATTGTCAACGTTTTGCCGCTTTTCATGTGCTTTAAAGGCGAGTTGAATCTACCTCCTGAAATCTGTTTCCTGCAAATCTGCCTTGCTTTCAAATCCTCTTCGTTGCCTTCCCTCAATATATTTGTGGACGAGAGTTCTCATTTATAACTCTGCACGTTTGTGAATTGCAGTGCCCCTGAGCTCCATTTGTCTCCTCGCTTTCTTGGGAGCTGGCCGCAAAAGCGCAGGATTGCTTCAGGCCCTATTTTGGTTCTGGGGGGCAGGCTGAGCCTGTGGTTCATTCTTCTTCCTGATGGGAAAATGGAGTGACCTGTGCCTGTCCCAACACCTAGGGCTAGTCTTTCGTTGGTTCCCCGTCTTCCCGTTCATCCTCAGGACAAATTGCAACCTGGACGAAACAGTAGGTTAAAGGTGCTGATTCTCCAAGTAGGGAGATGGTTAGTCAAGTGGCTGGAATGGCGAAACCGAGCACAAGGAGAGGAGAAATGAGGTGCGTTTTAGAAACCTTTCCCGATCTCACGGCATACCATCTTCTGGCTTTCCCATGCATGTTTTGATGTAGGAAGATTCCCTTGTACCTGGAGATTTGAGACCCATGGGGTGTGTTCCCCGCAGTGTTACTTTAAAGTATGTGCGTTTGCTCACCCAACCTCACCAATCCTCTCAGCCCCAAGAGTGTCCAGCCTTATGTCTCATCCAGCTGTGGGTCTAGATATGGTCAATCCAGGTTGCATCAGAGACCCTGAACGGATTTTGTAAGAATTTCTCTCTCTTTCACTGTCTTTGCTTTGTGGGTTTTTTAAAGTAATGTATGTTTAGAATGGGGTTTGGCTGCTTTTCCCTGCTGTGTTGATGCCGCTTTACACCCTCTTGATTCACTTGCAGAGA
Source organism: Eubalaena glacialis (assembly GCF_028564815.1). Taxonomy (NCBI): domain Eukaryota; kingdom Metazoa; phylum Chordata; class Mammalia; order Artiodactyla; family Balaenidae; genus Eubalaena; species Eubalaena glacialis. Next base: position 106,906 of record NW_026871511.1, read on the forward strand.
GATATCGATACATAGGTTTTCAGATTCATACTAGTCAGATATATTCTTTTGCGGTGACTAGAGGGTGTTGAGTCCAGTTCACTGAGCAGGGAGTAGGCCTTGTCTATTACATATTTGGCTTATGGAGCGGTCTCTGAGCTAATTTCAAACCCTTGTTTTATGCATCACCCCACCTCACCTTTCCGGTTAAGCAGCCATAGTGTGTCTTCTAAAGGTGTGACTCTGTTCTGTTTTGTAATTCAGTTCAAGTGTAGCGATTTTGACATTCCCTCTATAAGCGATATCTTAGGATAAGTGTCTTTTTCTGTGTGACTTATTTCACTTAGAATCATCGTACCTAAATCCACACATCATGCTGCTAACTAGCCTTATGACATTGATTTCATGGCTGAGTGATATTCCATTGTGCCAAGTACCACCATTTCTTTATCCATTTTTCTCTTTCCTGGGATATTGAAGGTGTACCGAAGCGGAGGTTCTTGGAAACAGAGCAGCCGTAAACTTTAGGGTGCCTGTGTCTTGTTGATTTTTAGTTTTCCCAATTTATACGCCCATGAGTGGAAGTGCCCTATGCTCTCTACGCTGTGTTTATTACTTGTTTCAGGACACACCGTACTCTTCTCCAGAGTGCCTGTTGGCAATTTATATCCCGCCCATCAGCGTAGCAAGGCTCCCATGTCTCCATGGCCTGTCCTGCTTTTCTGGTTTTTACTGTTTGTTCAGCATGGCCCTTTTGACCGAGTGCAAGCGAGACTTCTTTGTAGCGCTGATTTGCCCTTCCGGCTTGCTTGGTTGGCCAAAAAGGGCGTATGCGTTTTTTCCTGAATATATTCAGGAAAAAACGCATACGCCCTTTTTGGCCAAGGGCATCATTGTCAACGTTTTGCCGCTTTTCATGTGCTTTAAAGGCGAGTCGAATCTACCTCCTGAAATCTGTTTCCTGCAAATCTGCCTTGCTTTCAAATCCTCTTCGTTGCCTTCCCTCAATATATTTGTGGACGAGAGTTCTCATTTATAACTCTGCACGTTTGTGAATTGCAGTGCCCCTGAGCTCCATTTGTCTCCTCGCTTTTTTGGGAGCTGGCCGCAAAAGCGCAGGATTGCTTCAGGCCCTATTTTGGTTCTGGGGGGCAGGCTGAGCCTGTGGTTCATTCTTCTTCCTGATGGGAAAATGGAGTGACCTATGCCTGTCCCAACACCTAGGGCTCGTCTCTCGTTGGTTCCGCGTCTTCCCGTTCATCCTCAGGACAAATTGCAACCTGTACAATCAGGAGGTTAAAGGTGCTGATTCTCCAAGTAGGCAGATGGTTAGTCAAGCGGCTGGAATGGCGAACCCGAGCACAAGGAGAGGAGAAATGAGGTGCGTTTTAGAAACCTTTCCCGATCTCATGGAATACCATCTTCTGGCTTTCCCATGCATGTTTTGATGTAGGAAGATGCCCTTGTACCTGGAGATTTGAGACCCATGGGGTGTGTTCCCCGCAGTGTTACTTTAAAGTATCTGCGTTTGCTCACCCAACCTCACCAATCCTCTCAGCCCCAAGAGTGTCCAGCCTTATGTCTCATCCAGCTGTGGGTCTAGATATGGTCAATCCAGGTTGCATCAGAGACCCTGAACGGATTTTGTAAGAATTTCTCTCTCTTTCACTGTCTTTGTTTTGTGGGTTTTTTAAAGTAATTTATGTTTAGAATCGGGCTTGGCTGCTTTTCCCTGCTGTGTTGATGCCGCTTTACACCCTCTTGATTCACTTGCAGAGAGATATCGATACATAGGTTTTCAGATTCTTACTAGTCAGATATATTCTTGTGTGGTGACTAGGGTGTGTTGAGTCCAGTTCACTGAGCAGGGAGTAGGCCTTGTCTATTACATATTTGGCTTATGGAGCGGTGTCTGAGCTAATTTCAAACCCTTGTTTTATGCATCACCCCACCTCACCTTTCCCGTTAAGCAGCCATAGTGTGTCTTCTAAAGGTGTGACTCTGTTCTGTTTTGTAATTCAGTTCAAGTGTAGCGATTTTGACATTCCCTCTATAAGCGATATCTTGGGATAAGTGTCTTTTTCTGTGTGACTTATTTCACTTAGAATCATCGTACTTAAATCCACACATCATGCTGCTAACTAGCCTTATGACATTGATTTCATGGCTGAGTGATATTCCATTGTGCCAAGTACCACCATTTCTTTGTCCATTTTTCTCTTTCCTGGGATATTGAAGGTGTACCGAAGCGGAGGTTCTTGGAAACAGAGCAGCCGTAAACTTTACGGTGCCTGTGTCTTGTTGATTTTTAGTTTTCCCAATTTATACGCCCATGAGTGGAAGTGCCCTATGCTCTCTACGCTGTGTTTATTACTTGTTTCAGGACACACCGTACTCTTCTCCAGAGTGCCTGTTGGCAATTTATATCCCGCCCATCAGCGTAGCAAGGCTCCCATGTCTCCATGGCCTGTCCTGCTTTTCTGGTTTTTACTGTTTGTTCAGCATGGCCCTTTTGACCGTGTGCAAGCGAGACTTCTTTGTAGCGCTGATTTGCCCTTCTGGCTTGCTTGGTTGGCCAAAAAGGGCGTATGCGTTTTTTCCTGAATATATTCAGGAAAAAACGCATACGCCCTTTTTGGCCAAGGGCATCATTGTCAACGTTTTGCCGCTTTTCATGTGCTTTAAAGGCGAGTCGAATCTACCTCCTGAAATCTGTTTCCTGCAAATCTGCCTTGCTTTCAAATCCTCTTCGTTGCCTTCCCTCAATATATTTGTGGACGAGAGTTCTCATTTATAACTCTGCACGTTTGTGAATTGCAGTGCCCCTGAGCTCCATTTGTCTCCTCGCTTTTTTGGGAGCTGGCCGCAAAAGCGCAGGATTGCTTCAGGCCCTATTTTGGTTCTGGGGGGCAGGCTGAGCCTGTGGTTCATTCTTCTTCCTGATGGGAAAATGGAGTGACCTATGCCTGTCCCAACACCTAGGGCTCGTCTCTCGTTGGTTCCCCGTCTTCCCGTTCATCCTCAGGACAAATTGCAACCTGTACAATCAGGAGGTTAAAGGTGCTGATTCTCCAAGTAGGGAGATGGTTAGTCAAGCGGCTGGAATGGCGAACCCGAGCACAAGGAGAGGAGAAATGAGGTGCGTTTTAGAAACCTTTCCCGATCTCATGGCATACCATCTTCTGGCTTTCCCATGCATGTTTTGATGTAGGAAGATTCCCTTGTACCTGGAGATTTGAGACCCATGGGGTGTGTTCCCCGCAGTGTTACTTTAAAGTATGTGCGTTTGCTCACCCAACCTCACCAATCCTCTCAGCCCCAAGAGTGTCCAGCCTTATGTCTCATCCAGCTGTGGGTCTAGATATGGTCAATCCAGGTTGCATCAGAGACCCTGAACGGATTTTGTAAGAATTTCTCTCTCTTTCACTGTCTTTGTTTTGTGGGTTTTTTAAAGTAATTTATGTTTAGAATCGGGCTTGGCTGCTTTTCCCTGCTGTGTTGATGCCGCTTTACACCCTCTTGATTCACTTGCAGAGAGATATCGATACATAGGTTTTCAGATTCTTACTAGTCAGATATATTCTTGTGTGGTGACTAGGGTGTGTTGAGTCCAGTTCACTGAGCAGGGAGTAGGCCTTGTCTATTACATATTTGGCTTATGGAGCGGTGTCTGAGCTAATTTCAAACCCTTGTTTTATGCATCACCCCACCTCACCTTTCCCGTGAAGCAGCCATAGTGTGTCTTCTAAAGGTGTGACTCTGTTCTGTTTTGTAATTCAGTTCAAGTGTAGCGATTTTGACATTCCCTCTATAAGCGATATCTTAGGATAAGTGTCTTTTTCTGTGTGACTTATTTCACTTAGAATCATCGTATCTAAATCCACTCATCATGCTGCTAACTAGCCTTATGACATTGATTTCATGGCTGAGTGATATTCCATTGTGCCAAGTACCACCATTTCTTTATCCATTTTTCTCTTTCCTGGGATATTGAAGGTGTACCGAAGTGGAGGTTCTTGGAAACAGAGCAGCCGTAAACTTTAGGGTGCCTGTGTCTTGTTGATTTTTAGTTTTCCCAATTTATACGCCCTTGAGTGGAAGTGCCCTATGCTCTCTACGCTGTGTTTATTACTTGTTTCAGGACACACCGTACTCTTCTCCAGAGTGCCTGTTGGCAATTTACATCCCACCCATCAGCGTAGCAAGGCTCCCATGTCTCCATGGCCTGTCCTGCTTTTCTGGTTTTTACACTTTGTTCAGCATGGCCCTTTTGACCGAGGGCAAGCGAGACTTCTTTGTAGCGCTGATTTGCCCTTCCGGCTTGCTTGGTTGGCCAAAAAGGGCGTATGCGTTTTTTCCTGAATATATTCAGGAAAAAACGCATACGCCCTTTTTGGCCAAGGGCATCATTGTCAACGTTTTGCCGCTTTTCATGTGCTTTAAAGGCGAGTCGAATCTACCTCCTGAAATCTGTTTCCTGCAAATCTGCCTTGCTTTCAAATCCTCTTCGTTGCCTTCCCTCAATATATTTGTGGACGAGAGTTCTCATTTATAACTCTGCACGTTTGTGAATTGCAGTGCCCCTGAGCTCCATTTGTCTCCTCGCTTTTTTGGGAGCTGGCCACAAAAGCGCAGGATTGCTTCAGGCCCTATATTGGTTCTGGGGGGCAGGCTGAGCCTGTGGTTCATTCTTCTTCCTGATGGGAAAATGGAGTGACCTATGCCTGTCCCAACACCTAGGGCTCGTCTCTCGTTGGTTCCCCGTCTTCCCGTTCATCCTCAGGACAAATTGCAACCTGTACAATCAGGAGGTTAAAGGTGCTGATTCTCCAAGTAGGCAGATGGTTAGTCAAGCGGCTGGAATGGCGAACCCGAGCACAAGGAGAGGAGAAATGAGGTGCGTTTTAGAAACCTTTCCCGATCTCATGGCATACCATCTTCTGGGTTTCCCATGCATGTTTTGATGTAGGAAGATGCCCTTGTACCTGGAGATTTGAGACCCATGGGGTGTGTTCCCCGCAGTGTTACTTTAAAGTATCTGCGTTTGCTCACCCAACCTCACCAATCCTCTCAGCCCCAAGAGTGTCCAGCCTTATGTCTCATCCAGCTGTGGGTCTAGATATGGTCAATCCAGGTTGCATCATAGACCCTGAACGGATTTTGTAAGAATTTCTCTCTCTTTCACTGTCTTTGCTTTGTGGGTTTTTTAAAGTAATGTATGTTTAGAATGGGGTTTGGCTGCTTTTCCCTGCTGTGTTGATGCCGCTTTACACCCTCTTGATTCACTTGCAGAGAGATATCGATACATAGGTTTTCAGATTCATACTAGTCAGATATATTCTTGTGCGGTGACTAGGGGGTGTTGAGTCCAGTTCACTGAGCAGGGAGTAGGCCTTGTCTATTACATATTTGGCTTATGGAGCGGTGTCTGAGCTAATTTCAAACCCTTGTTTTATGCATCACCCCACCTCACCTTTCCCGTTAAGCAGCCATAGTGTGTCTTCTAAAGGTGTGACTCTGTTCTGTTTTGTAATTCAGTTCAAGTGTAGCGATTTTGACATTCCCTCTATAAGCGATATCTTAGGATAAGTGTCTTTTTCTGTGTGACTTATTTCACTTAGAATCATCGTACCTAAATCCACACATCATGCTGCTAACTAGCCTTATGACATTGATTTCATGGCTGAGTGATATTGCATTGTGCCAAGTACCACCATTTCTTTATCCATTTTTCTCTTTCCTGGGATATTGAAGGTGTACCGAAGCGGAGGTTCTTGGAAACAGAGCAGCCGTAAACTTTAGGGTGCCTGTGTCTTGTTGATTTTTAGTTTTCCCAATTTATACGCCCTTGAGTGGAAGTGCCCTATGCTCTCTACGCTGTGTTTATTACTTGTTTCAGGACACACCGTACTCTTCTCCAGAGTGCCTGTTGGCAATTTACATCCCGCCCATCAGCGTAGCAAGGCTCCCATGTCTCCATGGCCTGTCCTGCTTTTCTGGTTTTTACACTTTGTTCAGCATGGCCCTTTTGACCGAGGGCAAGCGAGACTTCTTTGTAGCGCTGATTTGCCCTTCCGGCTTGCTTGGTTGGCCAAAAAGGGCGTATGCGTTTTTTCCTGAATATATTCAGGAAAAAACGCATACGCCCTTTTTGGCCAAGGGCATCATTGTCAACGTTTTGCCGCTTTTCATGTGCTTTAAAGGCGAGTCGAATCTACCTCCTGAAATCTGTTTCCTGCAAATCTGCCTTGCTTTCAAATCCTCTTCGTTGCCTTCCCTCAATATATTTGTGGACGAGAGTTCTCATTTATAACTCTGCACGTTTGTGAATTGCAGTGCCCCTGAGCTCCATTTGGCTCCTCGCTTTTTTGGGAGCTGGCCGCAAAAGCGCAGGATTGCTTCAGGCCCTATTTTGGTTCTGGGGGGCAGGCTGAGCCTGTGGTTCATTCTTCTTCCTGATGGGAAAATGGAGTGACCTATGCCTGTCCCAACACCTAGGGCTCGTCTCTCGTTGGTTCCGCGTCTTCCCGTTCATCCTCAGGACAAATTGCAACCTGTACAATCAGGAGGTTAAAGGTGCTGATTCTCCAAGTAGGGAGATGGTTAGTCAAGCGGCTGGAATGGCGAACCCGAGCACAAGGAGAGGAGAAATGAGGTGCGTTTTAGAAACCTTTCCCGATCTCATGGCATACCATCTTCTGGCTTTCCCATGCATGTTTTGATGTAGGAAGATGCCCTTGTACCTGGAGATTTGAGACCCATAGGGTGTGTTCCCCGCAGTGTTACTTTAAAGTATCTGCGTTTGCTCACCCAACCTCACCAATCCTCTCAGCCCCAAGAGTGTCCAGCCTTATGTCTCATCCAGCTGTGGGTCTAGATATGGTCAATCCAGGTTGCATCAGAGACCCTGAACGGATTTTGTAAGAATTTCTCTCTCTTTCACTGTCTTTGTTTTGTCGGTTTTTTAAAGTAATTTATGTTTAGAATCGGGCTTGGCTGCTATTCCCTGCTGTGTTGATGCCGCTTTACACCCTCTTGATTCACTTGCAGAGAGATATCGATACATAGGTTTTCAGATTCTTACTAGTCAGATATATTCTTGTGTGGTGACTAGGGTGTGTTGAGTCCAGTTCACTGAGCAGGGAGTAGGCCTTGTCTCTTACATATTTGGCTTATGGAGCGGTGTCTGAGCTAATTTCAAACCCTTGTTTTATGCATCACCCCACCTAACCTTTCCCGTTAAGCAGCCATAGTGTGTCTTCTAAAGGTGTGACTCTGTTCTGTTTTGTAATTCAGTTCAAGTGTAGCGATTTTGACATTCCCTCTATAAGCGATATCTTAGGATAAGTGTCTTTTTCTGTGTGACTTATTTCACTTAGAATCATCGTACCTAAATCCACACATCATGCTGCTAACTAGCCTTATGACATTGATTTCATGGCTGAGTGATATTCCATTGTGCCAAGTACCACCATTTCTTTATCCATTTTTCTCTTTCCTGGGATATTGAAGGTGTACCGAAGCGGAGGTTTTTGGAAACAGAGCAGCCGTAAACTTTAGGGTGCCTGTTCTTGTTGATTTTTAGTTTTCCCAATTTATACGCCCATGAGTGGAAGTGCCCTATGCTCTCTACGCTGTGTTTATTACTTGTTTCAGGACACACCGTACTCTTCTCCAGAGTGCCTGTTGGCAATTTTATCCCGCCCATCAGCGTAGCAAGGCTCCCATGTCTCCATGGCCTGTCCTGCTTTTCTGGTTTTTACTGTTTGTTCAGCATGGCCCTTTTGACCGAGGGCAAGCGAGACTTCTTTGTAGCGCTGATTTGCCCTTCCGGCTTGCTTGGTTGGCCAAAAAGGGCGTATGCGTTTTTTCCTGAATATATTCAGGAAAAAACGCATACGCCCTTTTTGGCCAAGGGCATCATTGTCAACGTTTTGCCGCTTTTCATGTGCTTTAAAGGCGAGTCGAATCTACCTCCTGAAATCTGTTTCCTGCAAATCTGCCTTGCTTTCAAATCCTCTTCGTTGCCTTCCCTCAATATATTTGTGGACGAGAGTTCTCATTTATAACTCTGCACGTTTGTGAATTGCAGTGCCCCTGAGCTCCATTTGGCTCCTCGCTTTTTTGGGAGCTGGCCGCAAAAGCGCAGGATTGCTTCAGGCCCTATTTTGGTTCTGGGGGGCAGGCTGAGCCTGTGGTTCATTCTTCTTCCTGATGGGAAAATGGAGTGACCTATGCCTGTCCCAACACCTAGGGCTCGTCTCTCGTTGGTTCCGCGTCTTCCCGTTCATCCTCAGGACAGATTGCAACCTGTACAATCAGGAGGTTAAAGGTGCTGATTCTCCAAGTAGGCAGATGGTTAGTCAAGCGGCTGGAATGGCGAACCCGAGCACAAGGAGAGGAGAAATGAGGTGCGTTTTAGAAACCTTTCCCGATCTCATGGCATACCATCTTCTGGCTTTCCCATGCATGTTTTGATGTAGGAAGATGCCCTTGTACCTGGAGATTTGAGACCCATGGGGTGTGTTCCCCGCAGTGTTACTTTAAAGTATCTGCGTTTGCTCACCCAACCTCACCAATCCTCTCAGCCCCAAGAGTGTCCAGCCTTATGTCTCATCCAGCTGTGGGTCTAGATATGGTCAATCCAGGTTGCGTCAGAGACCCTGAACGGATTTTGTAAGAATTTCTCTCTCTTTCCCTGTCTTTGCTTTGTGGGTTTTTTAAAGTAATGTATGTTTAGAATGGTGTTTGGCTGCTTTTCCCTGCTGTGTTTATGCCGCTTTACACCCTCTTGATTCACTTGCAGAGAGATATCGATACATAGGTTTTCAGATTCATACTAGTCAGATATATTCTTGTGCGGTGACTAGGGGGTGTTGAGTCCAGTTCACTGAGCAGGGAGTAGGCCTTGTCTATTACATATTTGGCTTATGGAGCGGTG